>NW_026575827.1:0-30021 GCF_028641065.1 Leucoraja erinaceus | reverse complement strand
TGCAGCATCCTCCACACAGCTAACACTGCCCCCCCCCCCCCCAGCTTCGTGTCATCCGCATACTTGGAGATGTTGCATTCAATTCCCTCGTCCAAATCATTAATATATATCGTAAATAGCTGGGGTCCCAGCACTGAGCCTTGCGGTACCCCACTATTCACTGCCTGCCATTGTGAAAAGGACCCGTTTACTCCTACTCTTTGCTTCCTGTCAGCCAGTTCTCTATCCACATCAATACTGAACCCCCAATACCGTGTGCTTTAAGTTTGTATACTAATTTCTTATGTGGGACCTTGTCGAAAGCCTTCTGAAAGTCCAGATATAACACATCCATTGGTTCTCCCTTATCCACTCTACTAGTTACATCCTCGAAAAATTATATCAGATTCGTCAGACATGATTTACCTTTCATAAATCCATGCTGACTTTGTCCAATGATTTCACCACTTTCCAAATATGCTGCTATCCCATCTTTAATAACTGATTCTAGCAGTTTCCCCCCACTACCGACGTTAGACTAACCTCTGTAATTCCACGTTTTCTCTCTCCCTCCCTTTTTAAAAAATGGGGTTATATTAGCTATCCTCCAATCCTCAGGAACTACTCCAGAATCTAAAGATTTTGAAAAATTATCACTAATGCATCCACTATTTCTGGAGCTACTCCCTTAAGTACTCTGGGAATGCAGCCTATCTGGCCCTGGGGATTTATCGGCCTTTAATCCATTCAATTTAGCTAACACCACTTCCCGGCTAACCTGGATTTCACTCAGTTCCTCCATCTCATTTGACACCCGGTCCTCTGCTATTTCCGGCAGATTAGTTATGTCTTCCTTAGTGAAGACAGAACCAAAGTAGTTATTCAATTGGTCTGCCATGTCCTTGTCCCCCATGATCAATTCACCTTTCTGACTGCAATGGACCTACATTTGTTTTAACTAATCTTGTTATTTTCACATATCTATAAAAGCTTTTGCAGTCAGTTTTTATGTTCTATGCCAGTTTTCCTTCATAATATATTTTCTCTTTCCTAATTAAGCCCTTTGTCCTCCTCTGCTGGACTCTGAATTTCTCCTTCCTCTGGTAGGCTGCTTTTTCTGGATAATTTGTACGCTTCATCTTTGAATCTCCCTAATTTTTTTTTTGCCAAACTGGGATGAACAATTGCTGTAGTTCATTCATGCAGTCTTTAAATGCCTTCTATTGCATATCCACCGTCAACCCATTAAGAATCAATTGCCAGTCTATCTTGGCCAATTCACATCTCATACCCTCAAAGTTGCCTTTCTTTAAGTTCATGACCCTTGTTTCTGAATTAACAATGTCAGCTCCATCCTAATGAAGAACTCGACCATATTATGGTCACTCTTTCCCAAGGGGCCACGCAGAACAAGACTGCTAACTAACCCTCCCTCATTACTCGATACCCAATCTAGAATAGCCTGCTCTCTCGATGGTTCCCTCTACATGTTGGTTTAGAAAACTATCCTGCATACATTCCAAGAAATCCTCTTCCTCAGCACCCTTGCGAATTTGATTCACCCAATCTATATGTAGATTGAAGGCACCCATTATAACTGTTTTACCTTTGTTGCACGCATTTCTAATTTCCTGTTTGATGCCATCCCCAACTCCACTACTACTGTTAGGTGGCCTGCACACGACTCCCACTAACGTTTCTGCCACTTAGTGTTTCGCAGCTCTACCCATATCGATTCCATATCCTCCAAGCTGATGTCCTTCCTTTCTATTGCGTTAATCTCCTCTCTAACCAGCAACGCTACCCCACCTCCTTTCACTTTCTGTCTATCCCTCCTGAATATTGAATATCCCTGGATGTTCAGCTCCCTGCATTGGTCACCCTGGAGCCATGTCTTCGTGATCCCAACTATATCATAGTCATTGATAACTATCTGCACATTCAACTCATCCACTTTATTACGAATGCTCCTTGCATTGAGACACAAAGCCTTCAGGCTTGTTTTTACAACACTCTTACCGCTTATACAATGATGTTGAAAAGTGGCCCTTTTTGATTTTTGCCCTGGATTTGTCTGCCTGCCACTTTTACTTTTCACCTTGCTACTTATTGCTTCTACCCTCATTTTACACCCCGCTGTCTCTACGCTCACACATTTAAGAAACCCTTTCCCTTTAACTCCATCATCACCTATCCCATTCGACACTCCACCCCCCTTATTCAGTTTAAAACCACCCGTCTGATGGTATTGTTCCAGGGCTCTCAGGTCCCTGCTGTAGGTGGTCCATGACTGGACCTCATACACCAGGGTGGAGAGGCCAACGGCTCTGTAGACCAGCAGTTTTATTTGGGACTGTATGTCTCGGGTACTGTGGTGGTACTGATGGAGTGACACACTGTGGTGTTTCTGATGGAGTGACATACTGTGATGGTACTGATGGAGTGACATACTGTGGTGTTACTGATGGAGGGACGTACTGTGCTGGTACTGATGGAGTGACACACTGTGATGGGACTGATGGAGTGACACACTGTGATGGTACTGATGGAATGGCGTGCTGTGGTGTTACTGATGAAGGGCACACTGGAGCGGTAGTAATGGAGGGTAGCACTGTGGGGTAGTACGGATGGAAGTGATACTGTGGGGCAGCAGTGCTGGAATGACACTGCGAAATAGTACTGAATGAGTGACACACCGTGGGGTAGTTCTATTGGAATGTCGCACTGTAGGCTGTGATAGTAATAGGGGATCTATAGTTAGGGGTCAGATAGGCGAGTCTGCGGACGCAGTCAGGAGACCCGGAAGGTAGTTTGCCTTCCTGGTACCAGGATCTGGGATGTGTCTGAACGTGTCCAAGACATCCTGAAATGGGAGGGAGAGGAGCCTGAGGTCGTGGTCCATATAGGTACCAATGGCATAGGTAGAAAAAGAGAAGAGGTCCTGCATGGATAATTGAAGGAGTTAGGAGGAGAGTTAAGGAGAAGGACCGCAAAGGTAACAATCTCGGGATTACTGCCTGTGCCACGCGACAGTGAGAGTAGAAATGGAGCGAGGTGGAGGATAAATGCGTGGCTGAAGGACTGGTGTAGAGGGCAGAGATTCAAGTTTCTAGATCATTGGGACATCTTTTGGGGAAGGCTTGACCTGTGCAAAAAGGACGGGTTGCACTTGAACCCGAGTGGGACCAATATCCTGGCGGGGAGATTTGCAACGGCTTCTGTGGAGATTTTAAACCAGAACGGTTGGGGAGAGGGACTCAAATAGAGAAAGCTAGTAGACAGTGGGTGAGGCGGGAGGCAGAGAAGGGAAGCACTCAGACCCAACATGTAGGGTAGAAAGAAGAAAAAGATAATAAACAGGGAATAAGAGATGGTGGGTTTCTTAAATGTGTGAGCAGAGAGACAGAGGGTGTAAAATGAGGGTAGAAGCAATTGGTAGCAAGGTGAAAAGTAAAAGTGGCAGGCAGCCAAATCCAGGGCAAAAATCAAAAAGGGCAATTTTTCAACATAATTGTATAAGGGGTAAGAGTGTTGTAAAAACAAGCCTGCAGGCTTTGTGTCTCAATGCAAGGAGCATTCCCAAGAAGGTGGATGAGTTGAATGTGCAGATAGTTTTTAATTAATATGATATAGTTGGGATCACGGAGACATGGCTCCAGGGTGACCAAGGCTGGGAGCTGAACATCCAGGGATATTCAATATTCAGGAGGGATGGACAGAAAGGAAAAGGAGGTGGGTAGCGTTGCTGGTTAGAGAGGAGATTCATGCATTAGAAAGGAAGGACATTAGCTTGGAGGATGTGGAATCGATATGGGTAGAGCTGCAAAACACTAAGGGGCAGAAAACGCTAGTGAGAGTTGTGTACATGCCACCTAACAGTAGTAGTGGAGTTGGGGATGGCATCAAACAGGAAATTAGAAATGCGTGCAACAAAGGTAAAACAGTTATAATTGGTGACTTCAATCTACATATAGATTGGATGAATCAAATTGGCAGCGATGCTGAGGAAGGGGATTTCTTGGAATGTATGCGGGATAGTTTTTTAAACCAACATGTAGAGGAACCAACGAGAGAACAGGCTATTCTAGACTGGGTATTGAGTAATTAGGAAGGGTTAGTTAGCAGTCCGGAGTTGTGCGGAGCCCCTTGGGCAAGAGTGACCATAATATGGTTGAACTCTTCATTAGGATGGAGAGTGACATTTGTAAATTCAGAAACAAAGGTTCTGAACATTAAGAAAGGTAACTTTGAGCGTATGAGACGTGAATAGACCAAGATAGACCGGCAATTGATTCTTAAAGGGTCATATGCAATGCAAGGCATTCAAAGACTGCATGGATGAACTACAACAATTGTTTATCTCAGTTTGGCAAAAAAATAAATCAGGGAAGGTAGTGCATCCGTGGATAACAAGTGAAATCAGGGATAGTATCAAAACAAAAGCATACAAATTAGCCAGAAAAGCAGCCTACCAGACGGCTGGGAGAAATTCAGAGTCCAGCAGAGGAGGACAAAGGGCTTAATTATGAAAGGGGAAGTAGATTTTGAAAGAAAACTGACAAGGAACATAAAAACTGACTTTAAAAGTTTTTATAGATATGTGAAGAGAAAAAGATTCGTTAAAACAAATGTAGGTCCCATGCAGTCAGAAACAGGTGAATTGATCATAGGGAATAAGGACATGGCAGACCAATTGAATAACTACTTTGGCTCTGTCTTCACTAAGGAAGACATAAATAAGC
This sequence comes from Leucoraja erinaceus, assembly GCF_028641065.1. Lineage (NCBI taxonomy): Eukaryota > Metazoa > Chordata > Chondrichthyes > Rajiformes > Rajidae > Leucoraja > Leucoraja erinaceus. The sequence continues at coordinate 25,300 of NW_026575827.1, read as the reverse complement.
TGTCGGAAATAGCAAGGGACCGGGTGTCAAACGAGATGGAGGAACTGAGTGAAATCCAGGTTAGTCGGGAAGTGGTGTTAGGTAAATTTAATGGATCAAAGGCCGATAAATCCCCAAGGTCCAGATAGGCTGCATCCCACAGTACTTAAGGAAGTAGCCCCAGAAATAGTGAATAATTTTTCAAAACTTTTTAGATTCTGGAGTAGTTCCTGAGGATTGGAAGGTAACTCCACTTTTAAAAAGAGAGAGAGAGAAAATGGGGAACTACAGAATAGTTAGTCTAACATCGGTAGTGGGGAAACTGCTAGAGTCAGTTATTAAAGATGGGATAGCAGCACATTTGGAAAGTGGTGAAATCATTGGACAAAGTCAACATGGATTTATGAAAGGTAAATCATGTCAGATTCAGATTCAGATTAAATTTTAATTGTCATTGTCAGTGTACAGTACAGAGACAAGGAAATGCATTTAGCATCTCCCTGGAAGAGCGACATAGCAAATGATTTGAGTAAATAATAATAAGTGTCCCGGGGGGGGGGGGGGGGGGGGGGGGGGGTGGTGATTGGCAATCACCGAGGTACGTTGTTGAGTAGAGTGACAGCCGCCGGGAAGAAGCTGTTCCTCGACCTGCTGGTTCGGCATCGGAGAGACCTGTAGCGCCTCCCGGATGGTAGGAGGGTAAACAGTGCATGGTTGGGGTGAGAGCAGTCCGTGGCGATGCTGAGCGCCCTCCGCAGACAACGCTTGCTTTGGACAGACTCAATGGAGGGGAGGGAGGAACGGTGATGCGTTGGGCAATTTTCACCACCCTCTGCAATGCCTTCCGGTCGGAGACAGAGCAGTTGCCATACCATACTGTGATGCAGTTGGTAAGGATGCTCTCGATGGTGCAGCGGTAGAAATTCACCAGGATCTGAGGAGTCAGATGGACCTTCTTCAGTCTCCTCAGGAAGAAGAGACGCTGGTGAGCCTTCTTGACCAGAGTTGAGGTATTGTGGGTCCAAGAGAGGTCATCGGAGATGTTGACCCCCAGGAACCTGAAGCTAGAAACACGTTCCACCTCCATCCCGTTAATGTGGATGGGGGTGTGCGTGCCGCCTTTGGACTTCCTGAAGTCTACAATGAGCTCCTTGGTCTTCTTGGTGTTAAGGGCCAGGTTGTTGTCAGCGCACCATGCTGCTAAGTGCTGGACCTCCTCCCTGTAGGCCAACTCATCGTTATTGCTGATGAGGCCAATCACCGTTGTATCATCTGCATACTTGATGATGGTGTTAGTACCATGTACAGGTGTGCAGTCATAGGTGAAGAGGGAGTAGAGGAGGGGGCTCAGCACACAGCCCTGTGGAACGCCGGTGTTCAGGGTGAGGGTTGAAGAGGTGTGCTTGTCTAACCTAACAGACTGGGGTCTGTTGGTTAGTAAGTCCAGTATCCAGTTGCAGAGGGAGGGGTCGATGCCCAGGTTACCGAGTTTGGTGATCAGTTTTGATGGTATAATGGTGTTGAATGCTGAGCTGTAATCGATGAACAGCATTCTTACGTAGGTGTCTCTGTTGTCGAGGTGGGAGAGGGCGGATTGATGTGCCGTTGAGATGGCATCCTCCGTACTCCTGTTCTTGCGGTAGGCAAGACTGACGAATCTCACAGAATTTTTCGAGGATGTAACTTTTAGAGTGGATAAGGGAGAACCAGTGGATGTGTTACATCTGGACTTTCAGAAGGCTTTCGACAAGGTCCCACATAAGAGATTAGTATGCAAACTTAAAGGAAACGGTATTGGGGGTTAAGTATTGACGTGGATAGAGAACTGGCTGGCAGACAGGAAACAAAGAGTAGGAGTAAACGGGTCCTTTTCACAATGGCAGGCAGTGACTAGTGGGGTACCGCAAGGCTCAGTGCTGGGACCCCAGCAATTTACAATATATACTAGACTAAGTGGGACCCGTTGGGTCCCAGCTTCACACGGGAAGGCTTGTCCCCCGAAGCAATATTCCACCTCTGCACCACTTTCAATATTTTTGACCACCAGGGAGGGGGGGGGGGGGGGGGGGGGGGGGGGGGGGGGGGGCTTTCTGGAGCGCTAGTATGTACCATTTTGGAATCAATAGACATTTTTTTTGCAAGCTTTAGAACCAATATACATTTTTTTGCAAGCTTTAGAACCAATAGACATTTTTATGGCAAGCTGTAGAACCAATAGAGACACTTTTTATAGGTGCTAAAAAAGAAAGGCTTAAAGTAACCCAACACCTTCACTCTCTGTCCCTGAAAACTTCAAACAAGGTCAGAAATCGTGGGGTTATTATGGATTCAGATTTACATTTCGACAGTCACATCAAATCAGTAACAAAATCGGCCTACTATCTAGCTCAAAAACGTAGCAAGATTAAGAGGACTCATGTCAGCTCAATACTTAGAAAAACGTGTACATGCCTTTATTACTAGGAGGCTAGATTATTGTAACAGTCTCCTTGCAGGTCTTCCGAAAAAAACTGTCAGGCAGCTACAGCTTGTTCAGAACGCAGTTGCTAGAGTTCTAACAAAGACCAAAAAATTTGAACACATTACACCAATTCTTAAATCTTTACATTGGCTCCCTGTATGTTAGAGAATTGATTTCAAAATCCTGCTGCTCACCTATAAATCACTACATGGTTTAGGACCAAAGTATATCACTGACATGCTTCAACTAAATAAGCCTTCTAGACCGCTAAGATCTTTTAAAACCAATCTGTTCGTGATTCCCAGAGTCAATACAAAACTTGGGAAAGCAGGATTTAGTTACTATGCAACAAATAGCTGGAGTAAACTTCCTGCAGATTTAAGACTTGCCTCAACTTTGACCACTTTTAAAACAAGACTGAAAACTTTTATGTTTACTTTAGCTTTCAGCTAAATCTTAACTACATTGCACTTTTAACGTTTGCACTTTTTATAATGCATTTTGAATTTTGCTTTATTTTCTTTTAATTCTTCTATTTTATATCATTTTAATATTTCATTTTATTGTATGACATGTTTTTATGTGAAGCACTTTGAGTCTGCCTCGTGTATGAAATGTGCTATATAAATAAAGTTGTCTTGCCTTGCCTTTTTGCAAGCTTTAGAACCAATAGACATTTTTTGCAAGCTTTAGGACCAGTAGACATGTTTTGCAAGCGTTAGAACCAATAGACACATTCTGCAAGCATTTTAGAACCACTAAGGCCACTTACATTTGAGTGGACATGTGTTCAGTGTTATACACAGCTCAGAGAAATGTGACCCTCTGCCTTCCTCCATCTTGAAAAGACTGAAGCACACCACTTCCTGGTTTTATAGTCCCTCCCTCGTGCCGCCAGCGGGGGCAGCAGAGAGAATAGGAAATTTTGTAAGAACATTCATATCTCAGTCATGTTCCATCGACGGGAATAATCCTCGGAACACATGCGGCGGAGGGGGGTTCTGAGCGAGGTGGCCAAAAATGACGGCCGTAGGTGGCGGCGTTCTCTCGGAAATCGCAGCACAGATGGCCAAAAGCGGTCAAGAACAGAGATTTAGTAATATAGATTAATGATTTGGACGAGGGAATTGAATGCAACATCCCCAAGTTTGCAGATGACGCGAAACTGGGGGGCAGTGTTAGCTGTGAGGAGGATGCTAGGAGGCTGCAAGGTGACTTGGATACGTTGGGTGTGGGCAAATGCATGGCAGATGCAGTATAATGTGGATTAACGTGAGGTTATCTACTTTGGTGGCAAGAACAGGAAAGTAGACTATTATCTGAATGGTGGCCGATTAGGAAAAAGGGAGATGCAACCAGACCTGGGTGTCATGGTACACGAGTCATTGAAAGTAGGCATGCAGGTGCAGCAGGCAGTGAAGAAAGCGAATGGTATGTTAGCATTCATAGTAAAAGGATTTGAGTATAGGAGCAGGGAGTTTCTACTGCAGTTGTACAGGGCCTTGGTGAGACCACACCTGGAGTATTGCGTACAGCTTTGGTCTCCTAGACTCGGCTTGTACTCGCTAGAATAGAGAAGATTAAGGGGGGATCTTATAGAAACTTACAAAATTCTTAAGGGGCTGGACAGGCTAGATGCAGGAAGATTGTTCCCGATGTTGGGGAAGTCCAGAACAAGGGGTGACAGTTTAAGGATAAGGCGGAAGTATTTTAGGACTGAGATTTGAAAAACATTTTCCCCACAGAGAGTGATGAATCTGTGGAATTCTCTGCCACAAAAGGAAGTTGAGGCCAGTTCATTGGCTATATTTAAGAGGGAGTGAGATGTGGCCCTTGTGGCTAAAGAGATCAGGGGGTATGGAGCGAAGGCAGGCACAGGATACTGAGTTGGATGATCAGCCATGATCATATTGAATTGCGGTGCAGGCTCAAAGGGCCGAATGGCCTACTCCTGCACCTATTTTCTATGTTTCTATGGTTGAAGTGTTTGAATGCGTGACGGTTAATTGACTTCCGTTGTCAGTTTGCAGGCGGACTGGTGTGCTGAATACGGAAAACTGCCTCTGTAGCTTTTGAATGACCATTTCGGATGTGATGGTGGGCAATAAATCGAGTTGGAACCAGTTGGAGTAGGAGTCGACCAGGACTAGGTAGTGTTTACCGTGCCATTCGAAAATGTCCGCTGCCAGCGACGTTCAAGGCAGTGCTGGTGGGGGTTGTTGTAGCAGAGGCTGTTTCTGTTGGTGTAGTGCCAAACTGTTGCAGATGGGACAGGAGGCGGCCCTGTCCCGTATGTACTTGGCCATACCAGGCCAGCAGAACATGTTCTGTGCGTGGGCCAACGTGGCATCGGTACCTGGGTGACAGTTGTGTACCTCTTTAGCGTATTTGTCTTGTAGGAATGATGGGATCACGACTTTGTAACCTTTAAGTATGACACCGTCCTGCATTTCCAACTCATCGCGGGCTAGGAAGAACGGCTGCACCTCCAGTGGTGTGCTGGATTGCCTGTTTGGCCAGCCTCTCTCTTGATTATGGATGAGAGTAGCTGAGGTTGCCGATTGGGAAAGGGGGAGATGCAGCGAGACCTGGGTGTCATGGTACACCAGTAATTGAAGGTAGTCATGCAGGTGCAGCAGGCAGTAAAGAAAGCGAATGGTATGTTAGCTTTCATTGCAAAAGGATTTGAGTATAGGAGCAGGGATGTTCTACTGCAGTTGTACAGGGTCTTGGTAAGACCACACCTGGAGTATTGCGTACAGTTTTGGTCTCCAAATCTGAGAAAGGACATTATTGCCATAGAGGGAGTGCAGAGAAGGTTCACCAGACTGATTCCTGGGATGTCAGGGCTGTCTTATGAAGAAAGACTGGATAGACTTGGTTTATACTCTCTAGAATTTAGGAGATTGAGAGGGGATCTTATAGAAACTTACAAGATTCTTAAGGGGTTGGACAGGCTAGATGCAGGAAGATTGTTCCCGATGTTGGGGGAAGTCCAGGACAAGGGGTCACAGCTTAAGGGGGAAATCCTTTAAAACCGAGATGAGAAGAACTGTTTTCACACAGAGAGTGGTGAATCTCTGGAACTCTCTGCCACAGAGGGTAGTTGAGGCCAGTTCATTGGCTATATTTAAGAGGGAGTTAGATGTGGCCCTTGTGGCTAAGGGGATCAGGCGGTATGGAGAGAAGGCAGGTACGGGATACTGAGTTGGATGATCAGCCATGATCATATTGAATGGCGGTGCAGGCTCGAGGGGCCGAATGGCCTACTCCTGCACCTAATTTCTATGTTTCTATGTTTCTAGGCGTGCCATCAGCGGCTGTGTGTTCAGCCACGCGGCGCAGGCGTTCAGCGGGAACGAATTCGATCTTGAGAACTCGTAAGTCGATCTTGAGAACCCGTAAGCTCATCCCGTAAGCTAAGTGGGGCGTCTACCACGTGGTCACCTCTGCGTGGTGCACAGATGCGGCAGTCCTATCTAATTGCTCCTCTCCGTACCTCGAACATCTGACGGTGAAGTGTCGCCCTTTCTACCGACCGAGGGAATTCACGTCCATCATCCTGACCGCAGTCTACATCCCACCCCAGGCAGACGTCCGTCTGGCACGGGGGGAGGAGCAGCACGCCGTGGTCAACAAGCACTAGACGGCTTACTTCGAGGCGTTTACCACCATTGGCGGGGACTTCAACAGAGCCAACCTGAAAACATCGCCCACTAACTTCCACCAACATGCCTGCTGCAGCACCAGATGATCAAACATCCTCGACCATTGTTACACGTCCACCAAAGACGCCTATCGCTCTATCCCTCGCACCCTATCCGGGAAATCCCACCATTAAGCGGTGCCGCGTCTTCCTGCATACAGGCGGCAACTGAAGAAAGCACCCCAAGATGTGAAGACTGTCAGAGCTGGTCGCGGGGAGGGGTGGGGGCGCAGAGGAACTACTCCAGGTCTGCTTGGAGTCTGTAGGCTGTGCAATCTTCAAGGACTCGTCAACGGACCTGAATGAATGCGCCACAGTCGTTACAGACTTCATGCGGAAATGTGTGGAGGGCTTTCTTCCAACAAAAAACCTTCTGAGTGTTTCCTAACCAGAAGCCTTGGATGAACCATGAGATCCACACTCTTCTGAAGTCCAGATCCCGGGCATTCAGGTCTGGAGATGCAGAGGTCAAGAAGAAGTCCAGATATGACCTTGGTAAGACCATAGAAAGTCCAAAAGAGACTTCGGATGAGACGGATGTTCGGCAACTGTGGCAGGGCTTGAATGCCATCACCTCCTACAAGGCGAAATCAGGAGGCAGCTCAATTGTCAGCGAAGCATCACTCCCTGATGAGCTCAGTGCGTTTTACGCACGGTTCGATAGCTTCCGTTACCTTCCCGAGCCCCCATTCGTCCTGGCGGTATTATAGTAACAGTCTCAGAGGCCGACGTCAGAAGATCCTTCAGGTGAATCCTCGGAAAGCGCCTGGACCTGATGGCATTCCCACTTCGACAATAAAAACACTTAGGTCAGGTTGTTGTTTATAGACTACAGCTCGGCTTTTAATACCATCATCCCCTCCAAGCTACCGAGCTCACGGAACTGCGTCTCTGCGCATCCCCCTACAATTGGATCCTCGACTTCCTCATGCACAGACCACAGTCTGTTCGAATTTGAGGAACCACTTCATCCTCATAACAATTAGCACAGGAGCACATCAAGGCTGCGTGCTCCGCCCCCTGCTGTACTTACTCTATACTCATGACTGCGCAGCCGGTCAAAGTGCGAATTCCATCAGCGAATTCGCCGACGTCACCATTCTTGTTGGACGAATCACAGATGGGGATGAGTCAGAGTATAGACGTGAGATCCACCAACTGACCAAGTGGTGCCAGGACAACAACCTGGCTCTCGACATCAGGAAGACTAAGGAACTGATTGTAAGGGAAGGATGAGGACCCACATCCCTGTTCACATCAATGGGTCTATGGTAGAGAGGGTCAAAAACTTCAAATGTACACAAAAGTGCTGGAGAAACTCAGCGGATGCAGCAGCATCTATGGAGCGAAGGAAATAGGCAACGTTTCGGGCCGCAAAAAAATTCAAATTCCTGGGTGTGCATATTTCCGAAGATCTTTCCTGAATCCATCACACCGATGCAATTATAAATTAGACACATCAGCGACTCTACTTCCTGAGAAGATTACGGAGATTCGGCATGTCGTTAAGGATTCTCCTAGACTTCTACATGTTCACGGTAGAGATCATTCTAACTGGTTGCATCGTGGCCTGGTTCGGCAACTTGAAAGATTAGTAGCGAAAAAAAGACTACAAAATGTTGTCACCACTGCCCAATCCATCACCGTCTTTGTCCTCTCCACACCGTCAAAGTGATCTATCGTAGTCGCTGCCTCAAAAAGGCAGCCACATCATCAAAGACCCACACCAACCTGGCCCCATACTCATTTCACCATTGCCATCAGGAAGAAAGTACAGGAGCCTGAAAACTATAACGTCCTGGTTCAGGAACAGCTTCATCCCTACAGCCATCAGGCTATTAAACACAGCAACGAATAAGCTCTGAGCTCTGAACTGCAAAATACTATATTATTATTACAATACATTTGTTTTTTATTGAACTCTTCTTCCCCCGTTATGTATTATGTTTACATCTTCACATATTCTATTGTGCTGGAGCAAGTAAGGATTTCATGGTCCCACCCGGGATACAGGACAAACCAACACTCTTGACTCTTGATTCTATTGACTAAAACACAATGCAATATCAGCCATTGATTTAATTGTCGTTGCAACGTTTTATAACATAGTCTGCCGTTTAATCTGTGTACATCTGAATGGTGGCCGATTAGGAAAAGGGGAGGCAACGAGACTTGGGTGTCATGGCACACCAGTCATTGAAAGTAGGCATGCTGGTGCAACAGGCAGTGAGGAAAGCGAATGGTATGTTAGCATTCATAGCAAAAGGATTTGAGTATAGGGGCAGGGAGGTTCTACTGCAGTTGTACAGGGTCTTGGTGAGACCACACCTGGAGTATTGTGTACAGTTTTGGCCTCCTAATCAGAGGAAGGACATTCTTGCCATAGAGGGAGTACAGAGAAGGTTCACCAGACTGATTCCAGGGATGTCAGAACTTTCATATGAAGAAAGACATACAAGCGAATACAAGACTCGGCTTGTATTCGCTAGAATTTAGAAGATTGTGGGGGGATCTTATAGAAGCTTACCAAATTCTTAAGGGGTTGGACAGGCTAGATGCAAGAAGATTGTTCCCGATGTTGGGGAAGTCCAGAACAAGGGGTCACAGTTTAAGGATAAAGGGGAAATCTTTTAGGACCGAGATGAGAAAAACATTTTTCACACAGAGAGTGGTGAATCTTTGGAATTCTCTGCCACAGAAGGTAGTTGAGGCCAGTTCATTGGCTATATTTAAGAGGGAGTTATATGTGGCCCTTGTGCCTATGGAGAGAAGGCAGGTATGGGATACTGAGTTGGATGATCAGCCATGGTCATATTTAATGGAGGTGCTGGCTCGAAGTGCTGAATGGCCTACTCCTGCACGTATGTCAAGCACCAAGGAGGTCAAGGAGCCAACATTTCAAACCCAGACCAGCAGCTACACCGATTACGATTTCTCACAAAGTTATCTATTTTCATTAATCGTTGTGCAGCAAATGTAATGAGGAGAGCTGCGATGGCCGAGTGGTTAAGGCGTTGGACTCGAAATCCAATGGGGATTCCCCTCGCAGGTTCGAACCCTGCTCGCAGCGTCATTTTCTTCCGCCTGGAGCTGAACGGTCTATTACTTCTCACAGTTTTAGCTCACTTTCAGGACTCATAGAGCCTTACCCATTCCTCTCCAGATTCATCGCGTCTCCCTGTTTGGTTACAGTGATCGGTAAACGGTGCTGTCGGATATATATGGCGCAGATTTCCTTCGAGAGCGGATTGAGGCTCAAGGCAATCCTCGTGTGGGAACGGACTTTTGGTCATTGGGTTGGTCCATCATCTTATTCAAAAATCGATGACTGATTAAGGAAAGGAAAGTAAAAACCTTTTTCAGCCGCCGCATCTTGTGGACAAAGTTTAGCGGGCAGATTCATCTTGCACCCGTCACGAAACTGTTTTTATCCCTGGCCTTCTGCAGTTCTGACTGACCCCTAACCCCCTCTCCCCCGATATTCCGAAGCCCCTCTCTTGCTCCCTCCATTCGCAACAAGGACAGAGTTCCCCCTTGATCTCACCTTCCACTCCATCAGCCGTCGCAAGCTACATTAATCCCATAAACCTTTCGCCACCTCCAATGGGATCAAACTACTGGCCACATCTTCCACTCTACACCACTTTCTGCTTTCTGCAGAGACCGTTCCCACCGCAATTCCCGGTCCACTCGTTGTTTTCCACCCAAACCACACCCTCCTCAGGAACGTTCCGCTGCATCTGCAGGAGATGCAACCCTGTCCCGTTGCTTCACTCAACCACTCAAGCTAATGACCCCGACCGTATTTTCAGGTGAGGCAGAGGTTTCCTCCAATCTCATCTACTGTGTCCGCTGTTCCAGGTGTCCACTTCTGTACATCGGCGAGACCAAGCGCAGTCTCGGCGATCGTTTCGCTCAACACCACTTCGCAGTCTGCATTAACCAACCTGATCTCCCGGTTTGTCAGCACTTTAACTCCCCCTCCCATTCCGATTCTGACCTTTCGGTCCCTGGCCTATTCCATTGTCAGAGTGAGGCAAGTTCAAATTGGAGGAACAGCACATCATATTTCGCTTGGGTAGCTTCCACTCCAGCGGAAGGAACATTGACTTCCCTAACTTCAAATAACCCTTGCTCTTCTTCTCTCTCCACCCCCTCTCCCACCAGCCTTACTGACGGACTACATTCTATCTCCGTCCATCCCACTACCCTGACATCAGTACGAAGAAGAGTCTCGACCCGTAACGTCACCGATTCCTTCTCTCATAGAAACATAGAAACATAGAAAATAGGTGAAGGAGGAGGCCATTCGGCCCATCGAGCCAGCACCGCCATTCATTGTGCCATGGCTGATCGTCCCCTATCAATAACCCTTCTCCCCCTATCCCTTGACTCCACTAGCCACTAGAGCTCTATCTAACTCTCTCTTAAATCCATCCAGTGACTTGGCCTCCACTGCCCTCTGTGTCAGGGGATTCCATAAATTCACGACTCTCTGGGTGAAAAAGTTTTTTCTCACCTCAGTCTTAAATGACCTCCCCTTTATTCTAAGACTGTGGCCCATGGCCCCTCCAGAGATGCCGCCTGTCGCGTTCTTACACCAGCATTGTGGGTTTGCCTTCGATTTAAACAAACATCTGCAGTTCTATTCTACACATTCCTATCACAAGGCATTTCCATGATCTTAAGTAAAACACACATAATTTGCACAAAATGCATTTTTCTATAAAATTGCGGAAATTTGAACACCATCCTGGAAAACGCTGCTCACTTGATTCGCATCCACTCAAGTTCACAAAATAGTCACCGCCCAACATTGGCATGAGGTGCTGCAGTGTGCATCAGTGTATATTGCCTATTATAAACATGTTAGTTCCTGTGACCACGGCCACTAACACCATCAAGGACAGTAGGTGGGCGAGGCATCGCGTTCAGCTCCTGCTCCTGCGCCCACGCCGGATACCGCCGTGACATGGAGAACTTCAGCAGGCCGTGCAGCACGTGCGGAGGGAATGAATTGCCTCAGTTGCGGATCAATGCTGTAGAAGGGAAGTCGTTCAGGAAAAAGAGACAAGGCTCGCAAGGGGAACCATATGGTGGCGGGAAAGAAACAGAAGGGAAGATGCAACGTTCACAACAGAACACAAAACCGCACACGTTTACTTGACACCCACTAGCAGAGTGGCGCAGCGGCAGCGTGCTGAGCCCATAACTCAGGTCGATAGATCGAAACTATCCTCTGCTATTCAACTAGGTTTTTATTCTGCATCCAAAGGAATCCACATTTCTTTCAGATGCACAAATGAAACCGATAATGAAACGATGATAAACCAATGACAGCGTATATAACAATGGGGATATTCCCGCAAATTAGTCGGAACGAATGGGTCTCGGAGTTCAAAGGGGAGGGGGCAGGGGATGCACCAAAATGTTGCCCGAGGTGGCGCTTATCCGCCAAGAAGTGCGACTGGAAAGACTGGGTGTATTATCCTGGAGGCGGTCTCTACGATTGGGGGTGTCCTACGAATAGAACCATAGAAACACAGAAAATAGGTGCAGGAGTAGGCCATTCGGCCCTTCGAGACTGCACCGCCATTCAATATGATCATGGCTGATCATCCAACTCAGTATCCTGTACCGACCTTCTCTCCATATCACCTGATCCCTTTAGCCACAAGGGCTACATCTAACTCCCTCTTAAATATAGCCAATGAACTGGCCTCAACTACCTTCTGTGGCAGAGAATTCCAGAGATTCACCACTCTCTGTGTGAAAAATATTTTTTCTCATCTCGGTCCTAAAATACTTCTCCCTTATCCTTAAACTGTGACCCCCTTGTTCTGGCCTTTTCCAAAATCGGGAACAATCTTCCTGTATCTACCCTGTCCAACCCCTTAAGAATTTTGTAAGTTTCTATAAGATCCCCCCTCAATCTTCTAAATTCTAGCAAGTAGGACCCGAGTCTATCCAGTCTTTCTTCATATAAAAGTCCTGCCATCCCAGGAATCAGCCTCGTGAACCTTCTATGTACTCCCTCTATGGCAAAAATATCTTTCCTCAGATGAGAGGACGAGAGGCTTCGGAAGGACATTCCATTCCAAAGCCGCGTCCACGGAAGTTGAAATCTGGACCCGACCCCGTATGTGGATGGTAGGGATTCTCACAGTTTATGGATCTGTAGCCTTGAATCACCAAGCATTGAAGATATAGTCGGTATTGTTAAACACGTTCAGTATGGATGGATGGTCGCTATGGATATTTGCGGCCAAAAGGCCTGTTCTGAGCTGTATGTCTCTATGTTACATCTTTCAGTATAGAAGTCTTTGTCGGAATGAAGGGAGGTTGTGGAGAGAGATTCCACGGGCGAAATATATGAAGAGATCCGGCGGTGAGGACATTAACGGGACACAGTGTGAATCAATTTCCTGTCGTATTGGGAAGTGTCCTAGTTTGATCTGGGAATCTGCAATAGAATGAGAACAAGAATCTACGCTGATCCGCTCATGGATTTACCATCTAATTCCGGGATCAGTGTCTTCCCTGTTCGTCCTGGTATACACTAATCGCTTGACGTAAACAAAAAGCCTTCTTGGAAACTTATTGTTGCGACCGCGGTAGTCGTGGTCGAGTGGTTAAGGCGATGGACTAGGAATCCATTGGTCTCTCTTACCAAGGTTCGAATCAACGGGACTAGTACGTCTGCCCGAAATGACTGACGTATATGTGCAGCTTTTGATGCACTGTTGATTGTCTGTGCCCAGAGTGAATACCTAATTCCCCTGACAATTCTGAAGAAGAGTCTCGACCCTTAATGTCACCCATTACTTCGCACCAGAGATGCCGCAGATCCCACTGAGTTACTTCAGCATGAGTCTATCCTAATTTATTTCCTGTTGTTCCAGTCGGACCACGCTGCTTCACCTCTCCTAATAGGACAAACCTGGCGAACCTTTGCTGCACTCCCCGGGTGCACGGGTACTCACTGACTCAGGTAGAGTTTTTTTCTCACCTTAGTCTTAAATGACCTCCCCTTTATTCTAAGACCGTGGCCACTGGTTCTGGACTAGCCCAACATTGCGAACATTTTTCCTGCATCTAGCTTGTCCAGTTTCTATGCTTCTATAAGATACCCCCTCATCCTTCTAAACTCCAGTGAATACAAGCCTAGTCTTTTCAATCTTTCCTCATCCCGCCATCCCAGGGATCAATCTTGTGCACTTACGCTGCACTGCCTCAATCACAAGGATGTCCTTCCTCAAATTAGGAGACCAAAACTGTTTACAGTACTCTAGATGTGGTCTTACTAGAGCCCTAGCCAACTGCAGAAGAACCTCTTCAGCAGCATTTAATTGTGACATGTTCCAAATACAGAACAATATAATTCTTACTTGCAGCAGCATAACGGGTCTGCGAACAGATTACACGTTTTACTCATCGATAATACAATTTAAAAAAATGAAAATCAGAAAAAAACCGTTTCCAAAAGACCAAATCCATTCGCGTGTATTTAGATAATTATCACGTGTACCAAGGTACAGAGGAATGCTCGTGTTGTGTGCTATCCAATCAATTAAAAAAACTGAACATGACAAAGGGTAACAATACAAAATGCATGGCACAGTCTGATAAAGACCGATTAAAGTTAAAGTTAAAGCAAAGGTCTCCAATGAGGTCGTTGGGAGGTCGGGACCACTCTCCAGCTCGTGAGAGGATCGTTCCAGAATAAGCGATCACAGTTTAAGGATAAGGGGCAAATCATTTTGGACCGAGATGAGAAAAACGTTTTTCACACAGAGAGTGGTGAATCTCTGGAATTCTCTGCCACAGAAGTTAGTTGAGGCCAGTTCATTGGCTATATTTAAGAGGGAGGTAGATGTGGTTCTTGTGGCTAAAGGGATCAGGGGGTATAGAGAGAAGGCAGGTACAGGATACTGAGTTGGATGATCAGCCATGATCATATTGAATGGCGATGCAGGCTCGAAGGGCCGAATGGCCCACTCCTGCACCTATCTTCTATGTTTCTATGTTTCTGTGTTCACTTGTCTGATAACTGCTGGGACACCAAGTTAGTTCGCAGTTTCCATTAGATAGTTGTGGGGGTTAATCACCTCCAATATCCCACGTTTAACATTTGAGTTTGTTCGTTGTAAGGGTCTGCGAACCGAGAGCGAGTACAGAGTGGGAGCGGGGAGCACAAGAATAATAACCTCAAGTTGGGGGCACTGGGAATGTGAACAATGACACGGTGGGTGCAGTGAGCACAGGGATAATAACCTGGATGTTGGGATCTGGATAACGCGAACAGGGACATGGGAGGAATAGGGGTGTCGTGATAATGTCGCGATAAGGCAGAAACTGCGAAAGGAAGGAAGACAGGAAAGAGAATGGAGGAAGGGAGTAACGGGGACAGGAAAAATACCGCAGATGCGAGAATCTGGAGCAAAATTGAAACTGCTGGTGGACATTAGCGCAGCGTGCAACATTCCGGAGGGAAAACAAACATACACGTTCCAAAATAAGATTCTAGAAGGGAAATGAGTTGGGAATGAAATAAGAGCTACGGATGTGTATCAAATCACTAGTGGGATGGAGCAGGTGAATGCACGGAGTGTTTAATCCAGGGTATTGGAATAAAGAACCAGAGCACGTGGGTTTAAGGTGAGAGGGGAAGGATTTAATAGAATCCTGATGGGCACTGTTATTATTCGTAGGTTGGTGGGTACATGGAATTAACTGCCAGGGGAGTAGTTGAGGCAGGTACAGCAACAACGTTTAATATACACTTGGGCAGGTATATGTTTGTGAAAGGTTGAGAGGGCTATGGACCAAATGCGGACAAATAGTTGGGACATCTTGTTCGGCATTTACCAGTGGGGCTGAAGGATCGGTTTCCTATGACGCGAATCTATGACGTGATGGTTGCGCGTGCGCACAAGTAGATAACGTAGCAAGGAGGTTCACCTCTTCATTCAACACACTTGACACTTACAGATAGATAAAGGTGAGCAGACGACAGTTCACTGGACATCGTTGACCAAGGGTGTTTACTTCGTCTTTCTAAACGGGTGTCAAGCAATTAAACAAATAAAAGAATTCCGACTGCTACAGGAATTCAGCGGGTGTCTCCACATAAGGTCGACGCATGCAGAATATTCCGTTTGAATAGTGACGTATATAGGCTTGTATTCACTGGAGTTTAGAACGATGAGGGGGGATCTTATAGAAACATATACAATTATGAAAGGACCGGACAAGCTAGATGCAGGAAACATGTTCCCAAGGTTGTGCGAGTTCAGAAGCAGGGGCCACAGTCTTAGAATAAAGGGGAGGTCATTTAAGACTGAGGTGAGAAAAAACATATTCACCCAGAGAGTTGTGAATTTATGGAATTCCCTGCCACAGAGGGCAGTGGAGGCCAAGTCACTGGATGGATTTAAGAGAGAGTTAGATAGAGCTCTAGGGGCTAGTGGAGTCAAGGAATATGGGGAGAAGGCAGGCACGGGTCATTGATAGGGGACGATCAGCCATGAGCACAATGAATGGCGGGGCTGTCTCGAAGGGCCGATTAGCCTCCTCCTGCACCTATTTTATGTTTCTATGTATTTTCGTGAATTAAAGGAGATATTTTTTATCTTGCAGAACATTTATGAATTAGCGTGAGCAGAATAGAAAGGGTTTGTCAAAATTGCAAGATTAGTATGATACAAGAATAAACTGAACTGAATATAGCCAACTACATCCGCTCGCCAACATCCACACACCACCCAGCAAGCAGCTGGACGTAACTATCACTCAATGACTTAACGGGTGATCAGGCTGTGTGCTTAACTCCATCACTTTCCAACCAAGAATACATCTCTCTGTCTTGAAGTACTTAGTACTTAGTACCTACTTGCTTAGCACTCAATACCTAACACATATATCCCGAATAGTAACACCGCCGAGGGCACTCTGAAGGAGGAAGAACACGTCTTTCTGTGTCGAACAAACGAGTTAATAATTTCAGACAATTGGATAGATGACTCGATTACTCATCATAGGGTGACGCCATCAATCACTCAAACGTAACGATGTTGTGAGTGCCATCAAAATACCGACTCTGGTGGGACTCGAACCCACAACCTTTGAATTACTTGCTATGCGTCAGTAGAAGTCCAACACGCTATCCTTTGCGCCACAGAGCCAATTCGAGAGGACACATGTAAACTCACGACATAACAAAAAGTGTATTGTCCAACTCAAATCTTTAACCATATAACCATATAACAATTACAGCACGGAAACAGGCCACCTCAACCCCTCTAGTCCGTGCCGAACACGTATTCTCCCCTAGTCCCTTATACCTGCGCTCAGACCATAACCCTCCATTCCTTTCCTGTCCATATAACTATCCAATTTATTTTTCAATGATAAAAACGAACCTGCCTCCACCACGGGAAGCTCATTCCACACAGCCACCACTCTCTGAGTAAAGAAGTCCCCCCCTCATGTTACCCCTAAACTTCAGTCCCTTAATTCTCAAGTCATGTCCCCTTGTTTGAATCTTCCCTACTCTTAGTGGGAAAAGCTTATCCACGTCAACTCTGTCTCTCCCTCTCATCATTTTAAAGACCTCTATCAAGCCCCCCCCCCTTAACCTTCTGCGCTCCAAAGAATAAAGCCTTAACTTGTTCAACCTTTCTCTGTAACTTAGTTGCTGAAATCCAGGCAACATTCTAGTAAATCTCCTCTGTACTCTCTCTATTTTGTTGACATCCTTCCTATAATTAGGCGACCAAAATTGTACACCATACTCCAGAATTGGCCTCACCAATGCCTTGTACAATTTTAACCATTACATCCCAACTTCTATACTCAATGCTCTGATTTATAAAGGCCAGCATACCAAAAGCTTTCTTTACCACCCTGTCTATATGAGATTCCACCTTCAAGGAACTATGCACGGTTATTCCCAGATCCCTCTGTTCACCTGCATTCTTCAATTCCCTACCATTTACCATGTACGTCCTATTTTGATTTGTCCTGCCAAGGTGTAGCACCTCACATTGATCAGCATTAAACTCCATCTGCCATCTTTCAGCCCATTCTTCCAAATGGCCTAAATCACTCTGTAGACTTTGGAAATCCTCTTCATTATCCACAACACCCCCGACCTTGGTATCATCTGCATACTTACTAATCCAATTTACCACACCTTCATCCAGATCATTGATGTACATGACAAACAAAAAATGACCCAACACAGATCCCTGAGGCACCCCACTAGTCACCTGCCTCCAACCCGACAAACAGCCATCCACGATTACCCTCTGGCGTCTCCCATACCTCAACCTCTCCCTATAGCTCACACCCTCTAGTCCTGGCAACATACTCGTAAACCTTTTCTGAACTCTTTCAAACTTCACTATATATTTCCTATAACATGGTGCCCAAACTGAACGCAATATTCTAAATGCGCTCCCACCATTGTCTTGCATAACTACAACATGACCTCCAAACACTACTGTCTGTCCTGTCCTAGTTCGACGACCCACAATGCAACCCCTCAAATTTTGCTGCATTAAATTCCGTCAAACATTGGCCAATCGGTCTAGATTCTGCTGCAATTGTTAACATCTAACTTCACCATCTACAAAACCACTAACTTTTGTATCATCAGCAAACTGGCTAATCTTGCTGGGTCCAGCACCGAACCCTGAGGCACAACACTAGTCTAACACCACAGCACAGAGTCTGCCTTGTTGAAGGAACATAATGAGCTACTGCTCACCGTTGACTCCGGCGACTTTGCAATCCTGCTCCTTCTCGACCTCAGCGCAGCATTTGATACTGTCGACCATTAAAGGTTGTATTGGGCTCTGGTGAGACCACATCTGGAGTATTGTGTACAGTTTTGGTCTCCTAATTTGAGGAAGGACATCCTTATGATTGTAGCAGTGCAGCGTAGGTCCACGAGATTGATCCCTGGGATGGCGGGACTGTCATATGAGGAAAGATTGAAAAGACTAGGCTTGTTTAGAAGGATGAGGGGGTATCTCATAGAAATATATAAAAACATAAAAGGACTGGACAAGCTAGATGCAGGAAAAATGTTCCCAATGTTGGGCGAGTCCAGAACCAGGGGCCACAGTCTTAGAATAAAAGGGAGTTCATTTAAGACTGAGGTGAGAAAAAACTTTTCCACCCAGAGAGTTGTGAATTTGTGGAATTCCCTGCCGCAGAGGGCAGTGGAGGCCAAGTCACTGGATGGATTTAAGAGAGAGTTAGATAGATCTCTAGGGGCGAGTGGAATCAAGGGATATAGGGAGAAGGCAGGCACGGGTTATTGATAGGGGACGACCAGCCATGATCACAATGAATGGCGGTGCTGGCTCGAAGGGCCGAATGGCCTCCTCCTGCACCTAGGTTCTATGTTCCTATGCTACTACGCCATTTTAATTGACCGTCTCCCGTATGGGGCTGGTATTCATGACACTGCCCTGAGCTGGTTCATCTCCTACTTCAAAGGTAGGAGTTTCTCTACTAACATAGGCAACGCTTTCTCCTCCCCCCAGCTAATCTCTGCTGTGGGGTTCCACAAGGTTCCATCCTTGGCCCCATTCTGTTCTCCCTGTATAGGCTCCCCTTAGGCCTAGTCATCCAAAGGCACGGCATTTCCTTCCATTGCTACGCAGACGATACCCAACTCTATCACCCCTGAAGCCCAAAAACCGATCAAATCTGCTTAACCTTACCCGCTGCCTCGAGGATATAAAGTATTGGATGGCCTAGAACTTCCTCCAACTAAACGAGAGTAAGTCTGAGGTTATCCTTCTCGCCATCTCGGGCTCAATCAAAATGATAGCAGGCAGCCTTGGAAGCTTTACCCCATTACTCAAACCTCACGTCAAAAACCTCGGCGTGATATTTGACTCAGCATTGAAATTTGACAAACAAGTCAATGGCGTGGTAAAAGCTAGCTTCTTCCAGCTTCGGCCGATAGCTAAAATAAAACAATTCCTCCAGCTTGATGACCTCGAAAAGATCATCCACACATTTATCTCCTCCCGCTTAGTTTACTGCAACTCCCTTTACACTGGCATCAGCCAATCTCCCCTGTCCCGCCTGCAACTGGTCCAAAACGCCGCAGCATGACTCCTGACGGGCACCCGAAAAAGGGACCACATTACCCCGATCCTGGCATCTCTCCACTGGCTCCCTGTGCGGTTCCGAATAAATTTAAAGATTATCCTTTATGTCTACAAAGCCCATAATGGGCTTGCCCCCACCTACATCAAAAGTCTGCTTACCCACCACATCGACTCCAGGCCCCTCAGATCGGCCGACTTGGGGTAATTGAACATCGACTCCTTTCAGTCGAGACTTAAAACTAATCTTTACTCCCAAGCCTTTCTTGACGTCCGCTGAGCGAGGGCTATATGTATGTGTTGATGTATGTACTTAATCTATGAACCAATGTTGTATAACGTTAGTACACCCACCAATGTAAAGCACTTTGGTCAACGAGAGTTGTTTTTTTAACTGTGCTATAGAAATAAAAGCGACTTGACTTGACTAGTCACACGCATCCAGTATGAGAAGCAAAATCCCATCATCACCCTCTGCTTCCTTCCATGGAGCCAATTTGCTATCCATTCAACTATCTCTCCTTGGACCCAATGCGACCCAACATTCCAGAGCATCCTACTATGTGGACCGTTGTCGAACGCTTAACTGAAGTCCATGTCCACAACATCTTCAACTCTGCCCTCATCAACTTTATTAGTCTCATCTTCAAAACAATCAATCAGATTTGTGACACGACCTCCCACGTATAAAACCATGCTGATTTTACCTCAATCAGCCCTTGTTCATCCAAATGTCTGTATAGTCTATCCGTCAGAATGCTGTGTAGTAAATTTCCAACCACAGATGTTAAGCTCACCGGCCCCTCGTTCCCAGAACTTTCCCAGCAGCCCTTGTTGAAATGAGGCACAAGATTGGCCACCCTCCAGTCTTACATATAAACATAGAAAATAGGTGCAGGAGTAGGCCATTCGGCCCTTCGAACCTGCACTGCCATTCAATATGATCATTGCTGATCAACTCAGTATCCTGTACCTGCCTTCCCTCCATACCCCCTGATCCCTTTAGCCACAAGGGCCACATCTAAGTACCTCTTGGATATAGCCAACGAACTGCCCTCAACTACCTTCTGTGGCCGAGAATTCCACAGATTCACCACTCTCTGTGTGAATTTTTTTCTCTCATCTCGTTCCTAAAAGACTTCCCCCTTATCCTTAAACTGTGCCCCCTTGTTCTGGACATCGCATGGAACGATCTTCCTGCATCTATCCTGTCCAACCCCTTAAGAATTATATACATCCCTATAAGACCCCCACCTCAATCTTCTAAATTCTAGCGAGAGAATCAGGTCTTTCTTCGTATGAATGTCCTGACATCCCAAGAATCAGTCTGGTGAACCTTCTCTGTACTCCCTCTATGGCAAGAATGCCTTTCCTCAGATTAGGAGACGAAAACTGTACGCAATACTCCAGGTGTGGTCTCACCAAGACCCTGTACAACTGCAGTAGAACCTCCCTGCTCCTATACTCTAATCCTTTTGTTATGAAAGGCTTCCGGCACCACTTCTGTATTTAAGAACGACTCTTAAATTTCAACCAGGGTTCCCGCAATTTCCTCTCTAGTTTCCCGCAATGTCCTTCGCTTGAGGGCATTAGGCCAGTTTCCTTGCAGTTTTTCTGCTCAATCCGTAACTGTATGACAATAAACCTTATCATGGTATATGATAGTCACGGGTTGTATTTAGCTCTGACATAGTCTCGCTCGATGCATAAACCAAGAGGATTCGTTGAACAACAACACTGCATGCACAGTATGAGGGAGATTAAATTACCTGGCCGAGTTCTGTCATAATGCGTGTTATTAATATTGAAAATTCATTGCTGAAACTGTATGCTTTCGATGAAGCACAGAACACGCGGAGTAATTAAAAAGTAGGTAAAATGCTCAACATGTCAACAGGTTTAGGAGAGTGGTAGAAGGAAAGAGAACAAAGACGGAGAAACAAAAAGAAAGATGGAGAGAAATAATTCATAGTTCACTTGTCACTTACTCCACCCATCTGCCAATCACTATATCCCTCTCACCTCTATCCACCAATCAAATGGCAAACTTTGTCGCACCCACGCCTTTCCATTCCAATTTTCTCCCTGTATTCCAATCAGTCTGGAGTTCGGCCCAGACATGAAACATCACTTGTACATTCCATCCACAGATGCTGCCTGAAACTCGGACTCCTCCCAACGCTTTGTGTTTTATTCAATTTTTCTTCTCAGTCCATTTCACTAACTGGCGGGACTACTCGCTTTCTTTCTGTGGCTAGATTGTAGTTTCTTTGGAAAGTGAAGGGAGATAAGAAATGCTGGAGAAACTCAGCAGGTGAGGCAGCGTCTATGTAGAGAAGGAATCTCAGGAACGTGAGATGCGTTTACAAAGGTGATTACAAGATGTTAGGGCATGCATGTTCCCGTTAGCCTGAAGGGCAAGACATGTAACAGGAAGCAACTTGGATGACCAGAGAGATTAAAGTTCTGGTGAGGAAAAGTACGGAGGCGTGGGAGAGATATTTGCAGGCGGATGCAAATTTACCTCTGGAGGCGTTTCGGAGAAATGTATGAGGAGCATACTTCAGAGGGCAGAGAAGAGTTACGAGAATATTGCCTGGACTTGAGGTCCCGAGTTATAGGGATAACATGAAGGACATATTGCGTATAGTATCTTACCTATAGGAGAATCAAGGAACAAGAATAGGTTTAATATGAGAGGGGAAAGATATAATAGGAATAGAGGGGTAACACTTTTCCTCATAGTGTGTGGGGTATATTAAACGAGCTTCCAGCGGAGGTAGTGGAGGCAGGCCATAAAACGACATTTAAAAGAGAGTTGGGTTAGTACAGGGATAAGAAATGCTCATACGGATGTAGGCCAAATGTTGGTAAGTGGGGACTAGTTTAGAATGTGCATCTTGGTCGGTATGGGCAAGTTGGGCTCCGCATGTTTCCAAGATCACGCTTCTGAATAGGCATTTTGGAATGAATTGTTTCCTTCCGGCTTTCAGGAAACTGCTACTTTTTTGTTGTTAACCTTTTTCTAGAATGACGCACTGGTGCTTGCGTTGTGTAACTTGCTTGTCTTTTTAGCTGCCCAGCAAAGGTGCCAAGATTTCTAGATGAAAATTGAAAGAAGTGTCCATTTTGTAATATTCGCCCCCCCCCCCCCCCCCCCCCCCCCCAAATAAGTGACGAATGTTGTTTAGGAAATCTCAATTTACCGTCCCAAGGTAGGCTCCCAACCCCAACCTTTCTGTCCCACGACTGCATGCGGTAAGCGCGACCAATCCGGAAGCGGGGGCGCGCGGAGGTCGAGTGAGTGACGTGAGGTTCGAGCGAAGTCCGTGGGAAGTTCGCGCGTGACGTACGGCGTCAAGACGCTGCGTACGGCGTCAAGACGCTGCGCACGCCCGCCGAGGCGACTGTGGGCTGGCAGGCAGTTGCCGCGCGGAATTGTTGAACACGGTCAGCTTTTCGGAGCCCCGCGCGATGTCGGGACCAGCTCCGCACAACTCCACACGGCTCGGGCGATCGAAGTGGGACCGGCGCCGCGAGGCCATACGGCTCAAGCGACCACGTTAGGTCGCGCTTCCCGCATGCAGTCGCATGCTCGTAGAAACATAGGAGCATAGCAATTAGGTGCAGGAGTAGGCCATTTGGCCCGTCGAGCCTGCACCGCCATTCAATATGATCATGGCTGATCATCCAACTCAGTATCCCGTACCTGCCTTCTCTCCATACCCTCTGATCCCTTTAGCCACAAGGGCCACATCTAACTCCCTCTTGTGGGACAGGCTCAGTCTGCGCTCGTTTATATAATGTTTATGTCGCAATTCGTGAACATCAAGGCCTTTGCATTCTTTCACTTTTCTGTTAGTTTCTGCAAGCGGTCTCGAGAGCATAAGAGCGATTTACAATCAATGGGGAACGATTGGGTATTTCTCCACCAGCAGGGTTGTGGCAATTGTTGAAGTAAAAACCTTCGTAGTTGTCTACAATTTATAGACGAGTCATATTTTGTTTCAGACAATCGTTTAATCGTGCGTCTAACGGACATAAAACAGCTTGGTTTCATTTCAGTGAACAAGGGCGTGACAGAGTACGAAGGGAGGAGTCAGAGAGGGAGAGTATAAACCTGAAGCCAGGCCGAATATTCACGGTAACGGGAATGAAATGTCTCAGCGTTGCATCTGGAAGGAGCAGGAATGCAGCCTTTGATGTTGCTGACAAGGGGTTGAGTGTGGTGACTCGTACGGCTCTGGAAAAATATTTATTGTCCAACTAGACTCGATGATTTTATAGCGACCGGGAATATATCGCATGAAATACAATATTTCATATATTGAGATGTAATATAATTCGCAAGTGTAGAAAAGGCTAACAGGTTGATCGATAGCTAAAGAGAAATTACCGATAATCAAAAAAAAAGTGCTCGAGGAATTCAGCGGGTTAGGCAGCATCTATATCTATCTATATTACTAAAAGTAAGATCTTGACCACTTTCTGTGTTTCTGTTTCATGATTTTTGAAAACACGCTGCCACTTACGGCTCTGATTTTGGGCCATCTTACTCAGAATCCCGCTCCGCTGCGCAGGACAAGAGGATTATTTTCCAATCGATGAAAAATAAGAGATATAAAATGTTTAAAACATGTTGCCATTCTCTCTGCTGCCCCTGCTGGTGGGAGGGGGGAGGGACTGTAAAACCCGGAAGTGTTCTGCCTCAATTAGTCTCCGCAAGACGGAGGAAACGAGAGTGCCACGTCTCTCTGAGCTGTGACTAACACTGAACAGATGTCTACTCAACTGTGAGTGCCCTTAATGTATTTTGAAAATGAAAATGGGGTTACTTTGAAATGCCGCACTGCAAATGGTTATTGGTGGTGGTAACTGCTTTGAAATGCTGCACTGCAAATGGTTGTTGGTGGTGGTAACTGCTTTGAAATGCACTGCACTGCCAATGGTTGTTGGTGGTGGTAACTGACGACTTCCTGTTTGCACTGTATATTGATTTTAGATAAAACGCTCCCACTTACGGCTGTGATTTTTGGCCATCTTTCTCCGTCCCCCTCCGCTCATCAGGCGCAGAGGATTCGTCCCATTAATTAAAAATAAAGGTTTTATTAGTGTTTAAGAAAGGTTGAGAATCTCTCTCCTGTCAATCATGCCACGGATGCCACTGGAGGGATTATAAAACCCGGAAGTGTGGGTGTTGCTCAGTCTCTGCAAGATGGGGAGGGAGAGGTCACGACTCTGTCTGAGCTGTGATTCAACTGAACACACTGAATGTCTACTGAACTGTGAGTGTGGTGAATATGTGCTGTTTTGTGTGATTTTATGGTGAGTTTATGGTGGTTTCACTCTGCTTGAAATGCTATGAAACTGCATTTGAATGTGGTGGCCATGCTTGAAATGGTACCTGCTGCTTGAAATGGCATTAAACGGCACTAGCATTTGGTGGCCCTGCACTCTGCTTGAAGTGGCACGAAACTGCACTTGAGTGTGGTGGCCCTGCTCCCAGCTTGAAGTGGTAGGAAACTGCACTTGCGTTTGGTGGCCTTGCATCCTGCGTGAAGTGGTATGAAACTGCACTTGAATTTGGTGGCCTTGCAACCTGCTTGAAGTGGTAGGAAACTGCACTTGAATTCGGCGGCCTTGCACCCTGCTTGAAATGGAATTTCAAGGAATAGCCGCGAGTCAACTGCTCGCCCACCAGCCGTGAGTGAGTGAGCTGCCAGAACAACAGGCTTTAGTGACTAAGCTGTCACCCCAATAATCCATTTGGCCCACAATGTCCATAAAAGCCCTCGGGAAACCAGTCCCATTCAGCCCACAATACACACACTAGTCCTCCAGAAAGCCCCCCCACTGGCCACCATTATTAGAATTGGTGGAGAGGTGGAATATTGCATTGGGGTGCAGCCCTCCCGTGTGAAAATTGGGACCCAACGGGTCCCACTTAGTCTAGTTTATATATCTATTAGTCAAAGT
Organism: Leucoraja erinaceus; assembly: GCF_028641065.1. NCBI lineage: Eukaryota > Metazoa > Chordata > Chondrichthyes > Rajiformes > Rajidae > Leucoraja > Leucoraja erinaceus. The sequence goes on along the minus strand of NW_026575827.1, from coordinate 51 downwards.
GGGACCCGTTAGGTTTCTGTCACACAGGAGGCCTGGTCCCATGTTGCACTG
>NW_026575826.1:12500-30062 GCF_028641065.1 Leucoraja erinaceus | reverse complement strand
CCTCTCCCCTTCCTCACCTCCCTCATGCACCGTCCTCCTCTTCCCTCTCCGTCCTCCTTCATTCTCCCTCCCTCTCACTCCCTCTCTCCTCTCGTCCCCTCTTCCCCTGTCTCCCTCTCCCCCTCTCTCCCCCTCCTCCCCTCTCCACCTCCGCTCTCGGTCCCCCTCTCCCTCATTCCCTCTCTCCTCGCCCCTCATCCCTCCTCCCCCCTCTCCCCCAGCCTCTCTCCCCTCTCCCCTCATCCTTCTCGCTCTCTCTACGCCCCTCTCTCTCTTCTCCCCTCCGCTCTCTTCCCTCTCTCCTGCTTCTCTCCCTCTCTCTCCGCTCATCCTCCTTCCCTCTCCCCTCTCTCCCTCTCCTCCCTCTCTCCTCTCTCCCCTCCTCCCCTTCTCTCCTCTCTCCCCTCCTCTCTCCTCTCCCCTCTCTCCTCTCCCTCCCTCTCCCCTCCTCCCTCCTCCCCCCTCCCTCTCTCCTCTCGTTCTCTCCTCCTCTCTCCTCCAGCCCCTCCTCCCCCCCCTTCTCCTCTCCCCTCCCTTTCCTCCTCTCCCCCTCTCCTTCCCCCTCTCTCCTCTCCCTCCCTCCCCTCCTCTCCCTCTCTCTCATCCCCTCTCCTCCTCTTTCCCTCCTCCTTCTCTCCCCTCATCCCTCCTCCCCTCTCCTCCCTCCTCTCCCTCTCCGTCTCTTTCCCCTCTTCCCTCTCTCCTCCCTCATCTCCCCTCTCCCCCTCCTCTCGCCTCTCCCCTCTTCCTCCTCAGCCCTTTCTCTCCCTCCTCTCTTCCCTCATCCCCTCTCCCCTTAATCCTTTCCCTCCCTCTCTCCGTCTTCTACTCTGAATCCTCTCTCTTTCCTCTGTTCAGAATCCCCTCCCCCCTCCCCTCCCTCCTCTCCCTCATCCCCTCTCGTCCCCCTCAGCTCCTCTCCCCTCTCTCCCCTCTATCTCCCCTCCTTCCCTCTCCTCCCCCTCATCCCCCCTCCCCTCTCTCCTCTCTACTCCTCTTCCCCTCTCCCCTCATCCCTTTCCATTCTCCCCCTCTCCCCTTTTCCCCCTCCCCTCTCCCCTCTTCCCCCTATCCCCTCATTCCTCCCTTCTTTCTCTCCTCCTCTCTCCCTCCCCCTCTCCCTCTCTCCCCCTCCCTTCCCTCTACTCATTCACTTCTTCCATCATCCTCTCCCCTCATTCTCTCTCTCTCTCTCTCCTTCCCTCTCTCTCTCTCTCCCTCTCCCTCTCTCTCCCTCGTCCCTCTATCTCTCATCCTCCCCTCCGGCCCCCCCTCATCTTCCTCCTCATCCCTCCCCCTCTCCTCCTCCCCTCTCTCTCCCTCCCTCGTCCCCCTCTGCCCTCTCCCCTGGTCTCCCCTCTCCCCTCGTTCCTCTCCTCCCTCTCCCCTCTCTCCCCTCGTCCCCTCTCGGGCTCCCCTCTCCCCTCTCCCCTCCTCCCCCTACCCTCTCCCCCCCTCTACCCCCTCCCCCTCTCCCCCCTCCTCCTCTCCCCCCTCTCACCCTCTCTTTTCCTCCCTCTCTCCCCATCCGTCCCCTCTCTCCTCATCCCTCGTCTCTCCCCTCGTCCTGGTTCTAGTTGATTCCTACACAAACACCTCATCAGTGGTTATATAACGCGGGTCGGAGTGAGTGGAGTGGTGATTAAATGTTGAAGTGGGCCTTTTTGACCAAGTTGAGGAGATCTAGTTGCCCTTTTTAATCCCCTTTTTAAATGACTTACCATTGGGACCAGCGCGTGTGTTGGGTTGTAACATGTTCCATTCCCTTATCATCCTTGGGTTAAGGGAATATTGGTCGCAACATTTTAGCGAGTTGATGATGCAGGGACCATTATTTTGTCTTGTTTCATGGTAGTTGATGCTCTGGGATGACGGGAGATTTGATGGTGTGATTTTGTGAATCTCCTTGTACATTGTAATATCTTAGCCTGATTCTGCGGAGCTCTAGGGTATGCTATAAGGTATCTTCTCCCCCTCATCCTCACCCTCTCCTTCTCCCTCGTGGAGGTATCTCCTACTGAGAGGGGATCCCCAGTTCCATAAAGAATGAGGAACACCTCATCTTGGGCGCAGATGCGGCGTAGACTGAGGAATTGGGAGTAGGGGATAGATTATCTGCAGGATGCAGGGTGGGAAGAATTGTAATCTAGATATAAAGAGGCCCTTCGGCCCACTGAGTCCACACTGACCAGCGACCCAGTAAACTACCCCCCCTACACACAAGCACAAGGGACAATTGACAGATGCCAATTAGCCCACAAACCTGCACGTCTTTCGAATGTGGGAGGAACCCGGAGCACCCGGAGAAAACCCACGCGGTCACGGGGAGAACGTACAAACTCCATACAGACAGCACCCGTAGTCAGGATCCAATCTGGGTCTCTGGTGCTATGAGGCAGCAACTCTACTGCTGCGCCACGCTAATGTTCCCCTTGACGACAGTGCCCCGTGTCAGAAGACGCAGCACAGCGGTAGAGTTTCTGCCTTACAGAGACCCGGGTTCGATCCTGACCCCGGGTGCTGTTTGTGTGGCGTTTGCACTTTCTCCCTGTGACCACGTGGGTTTCCTCCGGGTGCTCCGGTTTCATCCCAGGCTCCAAAGACGTAGGGGTTTGTAAGGTAGTTGGCTTCGGTAAGTTGTCAAATTATCCCCGGGGTGTAGGATCAAGCTAGTGTAAGGGGTGATCGCTGGTCGGCATGGACTCGGTTGGGCTGAAGCGCCTGTTTTTTGTGTTTTCAAAGCCTAAACTCAACCTCTCCCTGTTGATATTGTCTCTTTTTTGACCAAATGTGTGACTTAGCACCTTTTTCCTGGTAAAAATGCCACCACAGTGCGTGTTTCTGGACAAAAGCGCAAAGTTAGCTGGTGCTTGTCTTCCTGTTATCTCTCATCTTGTAATTGTATTTGGGAAACATAAGGAACTGCAGATACTGGTTAAGACTGTACATGAAATGTACAGTGGATGTGGAGAGTAGGAAGGAACTGCATACGCCGATTTAAACCGAAGATAGGCACAAAGTGCTGGAGTGACTCAGCAGGACAGGCAGCATTTCTGAAGAGAAGGAATGGGTGACGTTTCGGGTCGAGACCCTTCTTCAGACTAACGAGGGATAAGGGAAACGAGAGATATACTGATGATGTGGAGAGACAACGAACAATGAATGAAAGATATGCAAAACAGTAACAATGATGAAGGAAACGGGCCGTTGTCAGCTGTTTGTAAAAAACGAGAAGCTGGTGCGATTTGGGTGGGGGAGGGATAGAGAGAGAGAGAGAGGGAGAGGGAATGCCGGGGCTACCTGAAGTTAGAGAAATCAATATTCATATCACTAGGTATAGATAAAATACAGATATAGATTTCCCAGACCATCACACACACAAACCTAACCTCCCTACTTCACCTCTCTACACCTCACGCTGCCTTGGCAAGGAGAGCAGCATAATCAAGGACCAGTTTTTCACCCCCCCCCCCCCCCCCCCCCCCCCCCACTCCCCCCTCCTCCCCTCTCCCATCGGGCAAGAGGTGCAGAAGTGTGAAAACAAACGCACACACACCTCCAGATTCAGGGATAGTTTCTTCTCGTCTGTTATCAGGCAACTGAACCGTCCTCTCACCAACTAGAGAGCGGTCCTGACCTCCCATCTACCTCATTGGAGACACTCGGAATATCTTTACTTTGGACTTTACCTTGCACTAAACATTATTCCCTTTACCCTGTATCTGCAAGGCTCGAAATTAATGGTTGCCCGGGTGCCAATGGTGACCTAACGTCCCGCCGGGCAACCTAACACTCGTGTCATTTTGCCCGGCTTGGCAAGCACCCGGGACACCTATTGTTCAACTCTGAGCTGGCCCACCTCTCTAGAAACATAGGCAATAGGTGCAGGAGTAGAGGCCATTCGGCCCTTCGAGTCTGCACCGCCATTCAATATAATCATGGCTGATCATCCAACTCAGTATCCTGTACCTGCCTTCTCTCCATACCCCCGATCCCTTTAGCCACAAGGGCCACATCTAACTCCCTCTTAAATATAGCCAATGAACGGTGTGGCCTCAACTACCTTCTGTGGCAGAGAATTCCACAGATTCACCACTCTCTGTGTGAAAGTTGTTTTTCTCATCTCGGTCCTAAAAGATTTCCCCCTTATCCTTCAACTGTGTGACCCCTTGTTCTGGACTTCCCCAACATCGGGAACAATCTTCCTGCATCTAGCCTGTCCAACCCCTTAAGAATTTTGTAAGTTTCTATAAGATCTCCCCTCATCTCCTAAATTCTAGAGAGTATAAACCAAGTCTATCCAGTCTTTCTTCATAAGACAGTCCTGACCCATCCCAGGAATCAGTCTGATGAACCTCCTCTGTACTCCCTCTATGGCAAGAATGTTTTCCTCAGATTAGGAGACTAAAACTGTACGCAATACTCCAGGTGTGGTCTCACCAAGACCCTGTACAACTGCAGTAGAACCTCCCTGCTCCTAGACTCAAATCCTTTTGCTATGAATGCTAACATACCATTGGCTTTCTTCACTGCCTGCTGCACTCTATCTCTCTCTCTCTCTCTGTCGCTCTCCTTCTCCGCTCGCCATCTGTATCTGTATCCGGCGTTCCACCTGCTCCTCATCCGTCCGTACAGCCATCCGTCCAGCACATGCTTGCTGCCACAGCATCTGGTTGGCATCGGGCACTTTCTCCCTCCCTTTGCATTGTGGGAGACCTGGCCGCCATTGCTGTCCGCTCGCCACGTCCGCTGAAAGCCAACGCAGACTCAGTCCCTGGAGCTGGAGTAACTCTTGCTCCTTGGTTTCATGGTCCTCCAAAAATATTCCAAATGGAATTTAAACTGGAGGTGGACCCACCACCACCAAACCCCAAACACATAATCACATGCGTCATACAAGCCGACTTAAATGGCCACCTACACTGTCAATTGGCAACTTAAAAAGCCCAGCTGGCAACAGGGAAAAAACTGATTCTGTACACTGTGGACGGCTCGATTGTAATCATGTATTGTCTTTCTGCTGCCTGGTTAGCGCGCAACAAAGGCTTTTCACTGTACCTCGGTACACGTGACAATAAAACTATACTTAAAGGGGCACAGCGGTGGAGTTGTTGCTTTACAGCGCTTGTAGCGGTTCGATCCTGACTACGGGCGCTGTCTGTAGGGAGTTTGTACGTTCTCCCCGTGACCTGCGTGCGTTTTTCTCCAGGATCTTCGGTTTCCTCCCACACTCCAAAGATGTGCAGGTTTGTAGGTGAATTAGCTTGGGTTTGTCTGCTTGGTCCAAGGGTAAATTGTCCCCAGTGTGTGTAGGGTTGTGTTAGTGTGCGGGGATCGCTGGTTAGTGCCGACTCGGTGGGCCGACGGTTGCTGTATCTCTCAACTGAAACTGAGATGAGAAGGAGATGATAAGAAAAAAACCTGTAGTTGCTGGTAAATCGAAGGTAGACACAAATTGCTGGAGTGATGCAGGGGGTGAGGCAACATCTATGGAGAGAAGGAATTGGTGACATTTTGGGTCGAGACCCTTCAGTTGGCCAGGAATTATCTCAATTCTACCCTCACTCCCCCCTTCTTGGAGCGATGTGGCCCGCGTGTGCAGAACGTGATATCCCTAGGGATTTCCGGGATTCAGTGAAGGAATTGCCAATGTGTTTCCTGGTCGGGAGGCAAGACGGAGGGAGGACTGTGAAGATGCTGGTTTACACCGAAGATGAACGCACAATGCTGGAGTAACTCAGCGGCACAGCAGTGGGGAGAAGGCAGGAAAATGGGATTAGGAGGCAGAGATCAGTATGTGGGCTCGATGGGCCGAATGGCCTAATTCTACACCTATAACTCATGAACTTGTGGGTGAGGCGTCATGGGTGACGTTACGGTTCTTGGCTGAAGGAGGGTCTCGACCGGAAACGTCACCCATTCCTTTTCCCCAGAGATGCTTCCTGTCCCGCTGAGTTACTCCAGCTGTTTGTGTCTGACTTCAAAGGGACAACAAGGGTTTTGGTGATGGCAGTGGATCTCCCTCCCTCCCCCTCCCCCTCCCCCTCCCCTCCCCCCCCCCTCACCCCTCCCCTCCCCTCCCCTCCCTCCCTCCACCCCCACCTCCTCCCCTCTCTCTCCCCCATCACACAGTTTTGTTTAAGAAAGAACTGCGAATGCCAATTCCTCCTCTCCATAGATGTTGCCTCACCTGCTGAGATTTTCCAGCATTTTGTGTCTGCCTGGCCTCAGACACACACAGGGAATCTGTGTCTGGGATATTTCCGTGTGGGTTAATGTCAGTGCTGACTCACTTATGACTCGGCTGTTTGTCAGTCAGGCCACGTTGAAAGCACCTCCTCCACAGTGAGTGGGGAGTTTGCAGGCAGCCTGGGTTTCCCCCCCCCCCTCCCGGAGTCAGAGGGACACACTCCACCATCTATCTCATTGGAGAACCATGGACTATCCTCGATCCGAGTTTTAATACAAGTATCACTTGCATAGACACAAAGTGCTGGAGAAACTCAGCGGGAAAGGCAGCATCTCTGGTGAGAAGGAATGGGTGACGTTTTGGGTCGAGACCCTTCTGCTGACGGCGTCTCATTCCGAAATGTCACCGATTCCTTTTATTCAGAGAAGCTGCCTGTCCTGCTGAGTTACTCCAGCTTTTTGTGCCGATGGTTCCTTCTTACACAGTGTACAGAGTCGTTAGGTTGGGGCCATGTTCAAGTCCCTGTTGTTGTAACTTTGGGGATCTTGGCCTGACCATGAAGGTACCGTTGTCATGGTCGGCCTGGCCGAGCGTAGCTGCCGTGTCTCCCACCGCTGTAGGCCGCGTGCGGTCCACGTGCTCGGCCTCTTCGAGCAGCGCCCTGTCCAGCCGAATCCCAGGCTGCAACAAGGCCTCCATCGGCCAATCCCCCATCGAGGGTCCTGCACTCCCTCCCACAGACGGTCTGCTTAGAGTGTTTGACGGCACTGGGTCTGTACATGCTGGAGTTTAGAAGGATGACAATAGACAATAAGTGCAGGCGTAGAGGCCATTCGGCCCTTCGAGCCAGCACCGCCATTCAATGTGATCATGGCTGATCATCCCCAATCAGTACCCCGTTCCTGCCTTCTCCCCATATCCCCTGACTCCGCTATTTTTAAGAGCCCTATCTAGCTCTCTCTCGAAAACATCCAGTGAATTGGCCTCCACCATCTTCTGAGACAGAGAATTCCACAGATTTACAACTGTGTAAATAAGTGTTTCCTCGTCTCTGTTCTAAATGCCTTACCCCTTATTCTTAAACTGTGGCCCCTGGTTCTGGACTACCCCAACATCGGGAACATGTTTCCTGCCTTTAGCGTGTCCAAACCCTTAATAATCAAAATTAAAGGATTGACTCCCATCCTTTTAAATTCTAGTGTATACAAGCCCAGCCACTCCATTCATAGAAACATAGAAATTAGGTGCAGGAGTAGGCCATTCGGCCCTTCGAGCCTGCACCGCCATTCAATATGATCATGGCTGATCATCCAACTCAGTATCCCGTACCTGCCTTCTCTCCATACCCCCTGATCCCCTTAGCCAGAAGATACCATCAACATAGGTCAGTCCCGCCATCCCGGGAATTAACCTGGTGAACCTACTCCCTCAATAGCAAGAATGTCCTTCCTCAAATTTGGAGACCAAAACTGCCCACAATACTCCAGGTGTGGTCGCACTAGGGCCCTGTACAATGAGAAAGGCTTCTTTGTGCTGTCCAAACACATCAGATAATACCATACATAAATATAATCATGTTAGACTCCAGTACAATAGGTAGAACAAAGGGGAAGATACAGAGTACGGAATATAGTTCTCAGCATTGTAGCGCAGCAGTTCCACAAACAAAGTCCAATGTCTGCAATGGGGTAGAGGTGAATCGGGCAGTGCCCTAGCTTATGTAGGGGCCGTTCAGAAGCCTGATAACAGAAGGGAAGAATCTGTTCCTGAGTCTGGTGGTGCGCGCTTTCAAGTTTCTGTACCTTTGGGAGCGGGGAGAAGAAGGAATGACCGGGGTGGGACGGGGACAAGTCTTTGATGATGTCGGCTGCTTTCCCCGAGGCGGAGTCGATGGTGGGGAGTGTGGTCTGTGTGTGACGGACTGGGCTACGTCCACAACTCTCTGCGGTTTTGTGCGGCCTTGGGCAGAGCCGTTTCCCAAACCAAGCTGTGATGTGCCACACCCCAACGGTCTGGTTTCTACGGCGAGTCTGTAGAGGTTTGTAAGAGGCACTGGAGACATGCCGAACCAACGTGGGCAGCACGGCGGAGCAGCGGGTTGAGCTGCTGCCTCACAGCGCCAGAGACCCGGGTTCCATCCTGGCTACAGTTGCCGTCTGTACGGAGTTTGCACGTTCTCCCCGTGACCCGAGTGGGTTTTCTCCGAGATCTCCGGTTTCATAGAAACATAGAAAATAGGTGCAGGAGGAGGCCATTCGGCCCTTCGAGCCAGCACCGCCATTCATTGTGATCGTGGCTGATCGTCCCCAATCAATAACCCGTGCTTGCCTTCGCCCCATATCCCTTGATTCCACTGGCCCCTAGAGCTCTATCTAACTCTTAAATCCATCCAGTGATTTGGCCTCCACTGCCCTCTGTGGCAGGGAATTCCACAAATTCACAATTCTCTGGGTGAAAAAGTTTTTTCTCACCTCAGTCTTAATGGCCTCCCCTTTATTCTAAGACTGTGTGTGGCCCCTGGTTCTGGACTCGCCCAACATTGGGACCATTTTTCCTGCATCTACCTTGTCCAGTCCTTTTATAATTTTATGTTTCTATAAGTTCTGCCCCCTCATCCTTCTAAACTCCAGGGAATACAAGCCTAGTCTTTTCAATCTTTCCTCGTATGACAGTCCCGCCATCCCAGGGATCAATCTCGTGAACCTACGCTGCACTGCCTCAATCACAAGGATGTCCTTCCTCAAATTACCTGCACTCCACTTCCTCCAACTCCCACACTCCAAAGACGCGCAGGTTTGTAGGTTAATTGGCTCGGTGCAAATGCAGAATTGCCCCTGGTGTGTGTAGGATAGTGTTAGTGTGCAGGGATCGGCAGTCGGCGCGGACTCAGTGGGACCGAAGGGCCTGTTTCCGTGCTGTATCTCTAAACTAAACTGAAGTCAATTTCCTCAGTGTCCTGAGGAGGTGGAGGCCCTAGTGGGCCTTTTGTACCTTCAGGTAGAAGGTCCAGGAGCCTGAAGACTGCAACAACCAGGTTCAGGAATAGCTACTTCGCCACAGCCATCAGGCTATTAAACCTGGCTCGGACAAAACTCTGAACATTAATAGCCCATTATCTGTTATTTGCACTTGATCAGTTTATTTATTCATATGTGTATTTACGTATATTTTGGTATATGGACACACTGACCTGTTCTGTAGTCAATGCCTATGTTCTGTTCTGTGCTGAAGCAAAGCAAGAATTTTGTTGTCCTATCAGGGACACATGATAAACTCTCTTGAATCTTGACTTGACTTGACTCTTGTCTGTTGCGTCAATGTGCTTGTTCCAGGACAAATCATTGGTGATTTTAACATCAAGAAACTTGAAGCTATCAACCATTTCCAAGTCGGCACCGCAGAGGCCGACTGGAGCATGTGCTCCACCGCGTTTCCTGAGGCCGACAACTAGCTCCTTTGTCTTGCCGACATTGAGGGAGAGGTTAGGACACAAGGAACTACAGACGCTGTTTGTTTTTGTAAACCAGCATCTGTAGTCCTTTGTGTGGGAAAGAACTGCAGCTGCTGGTTTAAATCTAAGGTAGACACAAAATGCTGGAGTAACTCAGCGGGACAGGCAGCAACTCTGGAGAGAAGGGATGGTCTGAAGAAGGGTCTCGACCCGAAACGTCACCCATTCCTTCTCTCCGGAGATGCTGGCTGAGTTACTCCAGCATTTTGTGTCTACCTTCGATTTAACAGGCAGCGCGGTGGCGCAGCGGTAGAGTTGCTGCCTTACAGCGAATGCAGCGCTGGAGACCCGGGTTTGATCCCCACTACGCGTGCTGTCTGTACGGAGTTTGCACGTTCTCCCCATGACCTGTGTGGGTTTTCACCGAGATCTTCGGTTTCCTCCCAAACCCCTAAGACATGCAGGTTTGTAGGTGAATTGGCTTGGTAAATGTAAACATTGTCCCTAGTGGGTGTAGGATAGTGTTAGTCTGCGGGGATCGCTGGTCAGCACGGACCCGGTGGGGCCGAAGGGCCTGTTTCCGTGCTGTATCTCTAAACTAAACCAGCATCTGCAGTTCTTTCCCGGACAGGAGATGCCGTGAGATGGAGGGGGGGCAGTTTGTTTTTCCTTCCACCCCGAGAACGTCATAGATGGAGTGGTTCTATCTCTCCTTCCCCGCCCACCACAAGATCATCAACAAGATGGCATTGTGTGGAGGAGATTTTGTCTTTCCATCCATCTCAAGGTCAGGAGATGGACTGAGTCGGAAGCCACTCTCTCTCCTTCCTGCTCCAGAGATGCTGCATGTCCCGCTGTGTTAACTCTGGCATTTTGTGTCTTCCATCTGTAGTTATTTGTATCTCATTGATGGGAATATGGGGCTAGGACTGTTGTCTGAGCCAGCACAGACTCGGTTGACCAAGTGGGCGGCTGCGATATTACTGCCCCGTGTACCGAGGTACAGTGAAAAGCTTTTGTCGCCTGCTATCCAGTCAGCGGAAAGACAATACATGATTACAATCGAGCCGTCCACAGTGTACAGATACAGGATCAAGGGAATAGCGTTTAGTGCAAGGTAAAGTCCGATTAAAGATAGTCCGAGGGTCTCCAATGAGGTGGATGGGAGGTCAGGACCGCTCTCTAGTTGGTGAGAGGACGGTTCAGTTGCCTGATAACAGCCGGGAAGAAACTGTCCCAGAATCTTGAGGTGTGTGTGTGTTTTTGTTTTCACACTTCTGTACCTCTTGCCCGATGAGGGAGAAGAGGGAGTGACCGGGGGTGAGACTGGTCTGTGATGATGCTGCTGGCCTTGCCGAGGCAGCGTGAGGTGTAGATGGAGTCGGTGGAAAGGGAGGTTGGTTTTGTGTGTGTGTGTGTGTGACGGTCTGGGCTGCAACTGTCCACAACTCTCTGCGATTTCTCATGTGTCTTGGACGGAGCTGTTCCCAAACCGTGCTGGGATGTGTCCCGATAAAATGGTTGCCATCTGCTGGGGCAGGTTTGGGCAGGTTGGGCAGAAGGGCCTGTTTCCATGCTGTATCAATGTGTGTGTGTGTGTGTGTGTTATTGCAGAACAAGGAGCGGCAGAAGGAGGGGAAGGATCGTGAGACCCGGATCACCAATGGCCACCTCTTCACCTCCATCACGGTGTCGGGCAACACCCTCTGCTACGCCTGCAACAAGAGCATCATCACCAAGGAGGCCTTCGCCTGCCCCTGTGAGTGTGTGTGTGTGTGTGTGTGGGGGGGGGGGGGGTTCCGGGTCAGTGTGAGAGGGACGGAGGTGGCGGGGAGAGGGAGGTGGCACTGTGGCACAGCGGTAGAGATTCTGCAACACAACGCCAGAGACCCGGGTTCCATCCCGACTACAGGTGCTGTCTGTATGGAGTTTGCACGTTCTCCCCGTGACCCGCGTGGGTTTTCTCCGGGTGCTCCGGTTTCCTCCCACACTCCAATATACTGCGGGTTTGTTGGTTAATTGGCCGGATATAAATAGTGTGTGTGTGTGTGGGATGGTGTTAGTGTGCGGGGATCGATGGCCGGCACCGACTCGGTGGGCCGAAGGGCCTGTTTCCGTGCTGTATCTCTACAAACTAAAATGATACTTTTTAAAAAAAAAAGTCAGCGGACAGACTGTAGAAACATAGAAAATAGGTGCGGGAGTAGGCCATTCGGCCCTTCGAGCCTGCACCGCCATTCAACATGATCATGGCTGATCATCCAACTCAGTATCCCATCCCTGCCTTCTCTCCATACCCCCTGATCCCTTTAGCCACAAGGGCCACATCTAACTCCCTCTTAAATATAGTCAATGAACTGTGGCCTCAACTACCCTCTGTGCGGGAGAGAATTCCAGAGATTCACCATAGCTGATCACAATCGAGCTGTCCACAGATACAGAATAAAGGGAATAACGTTTAGTGCAAGGTAAAGTCCGATTAAAGATAGTCCGAGGGTCTCCAATGAGGTGGATGGGAGGTCAGGACCGCTCTCTAGTTGGTGAGAGGACGGTTCAGTGGCCTGATAACAGCCGGGAAGAAACTGTCCCTGAATCTGGAGGTGTGCGTGCGTGTGTGCGTGCGTGCGTGCGTGTGTGTGTGCGTGTGTGTGTGCGTATGTGTGTGTGTGTGTTCACACTTCTGTACCTCTTGCCCGTGTGTGTGTGTGTGTGTGGACTTCTGACCTTTGCCCGGTGGGAGAGAGGGAGGAGAGGGGGAGTGACCAGGGGGGGGGGGGGGGGGGGGGTGTGGGGACTGGTCCGTGATGATGCTGCTGGCCTTGCCGAGGCAGCGTGAGGTGAGGATGGAGTCGGGGGAAGGGGAGGTTGGTGTGTGTGCGCGTGTGTGTCTGTGTCTGTCTGGGCTGCAACTGTCCACACCTCTGTAATGGGACTTTCCCCTGCACTAAACGTTATTCCCTTTATCCTGCCATTTGTCGCGGGTCTTGGAAGGAGCTGTTCCCAAACCGGGCTGTGATGCCTGTGTGTGGGAAGGAACTGCAGCCCATTCCACCCCGCCGGGTTTGGGAATTAGTCGGAGGTGAGAGCGGTGAGGAATGGCAGCGGAGTGTGTGGGGGTGGGGGTGTGGGGGGGGGGGGGGGTGGGGGGGGGGGGGGGGGGGGGGGGGAGGGGCATCGGCAGTAAAGTGCAGTGCAGGCATGTACGCCTGGCTAGGCCCTGCTGTGCGATGAAAGGGGAAGAGGCTGGGCCGAGGGCAGTTGCCTCATTCATGTCTGGCTCGTGTCCTGTCAGCTGATGGAGCTGGCCGCTACATAAAAGCAGTAAGCAGGCTGAGGGGATTGTCACCACAGCAAGGTACACAACTCCCACCCCCTGTCACTGTTGATTAGTTCAGTTTGGTTTAGTTTAGTCTCCATCGGTTCACTTTAGTTCAGTTTAGCCTGGTTCTTAGCTATGACAATAGGTGCAGGAGTAGGCCATTCGGCCCTTCGAGCCTGCACCGCCATTCAATGTGATCATGGCTGATCATTCAGATTCAGATCCAATTCAATTTTAATTGTCATTGTCATCCAGTACAGAGACTGCCATTTAGCATCTCCCTTCCATAGCAAACCCCTGATCCCCTTAGTGTCCACAAGGGCCACATGGCACTCACCGAGGTACCTCTTAAGTGAGGACCCTAGCCAATTAACTGGCCTCAAAGACCTAGCCCCTCCTGAATGGGCAGAGTCCATGGTTGGTTCCTTGGTGATGCTTCTCCCACAGCTCTGTGTGGACAGAAAAAGTGAGCGTGGAAATGTGATTGGGCATTTCTGATCATGCCCAATCAGTACCCCGTTCCTGCCTTTTCCCCATATCCCCTGACTCCGTTATCTTTAAGAGCCCTGTCTAACAGTTTAAGGGTCACAGTAGAAGGATTTGTTGGTTTGTGGCAGGAAGATTGTTCCCGATGTTGGGGAAGTCCAGAACAAGGGGTTACAGTTGAAGGATAAGGGGGAAATCTTTTAGGACCGAGATGGAAAAAACATTTTTCAGACACAGAGAGTGGTGAATCTCCAGAATTCTTTGCAACAGAAGGTAGTTGAGGCCACAGTTCATTGGCTATATTTAAGAGGGAGTTAGATGTGGCCCTTGTGACTAAAGGGATCAGGGGGTATGGAGAGAAGGCAGGTACAGGATACTGAGTTGGATGATCAGCCATGATCATATTGAATGGCAGTGCAGGCAAGAAGGGTCGAATGGCCTCTACTCCTGCACCTATTGTTTATGTTTCTAACTCTCTCTTGAAAACATCCAGAGAATTGGCCTCCACTGCCTTCTGAGGCAGAGAATTCCACAGACTCACAACTCTCTGGGTGAAAAAGTGTTTCCTCATCTCTGTTCTAAATGGCCGACCCCTTATTCTTAAACCGTGTGTGTGTGTGTGTGCGTGTGCGTGTGTGTGTGTGCGTGTGCGCGCGTGCGTGTGTGTGTGCGTGTGTGTGTGGCCCCTGGTTCTGGACTCCCCCAACTACGCTAGTTTTTAGCTCCGCTTTTAGCTTTGTTTATACGTATATGTAGTTTAGTACAACGCAGAAACCAACCCTTCGGCCCATCGAGTCCGCGCCGACCAGCGATCCCCACACACTAACATTATCCTGCCCACACTGGGGACTATTTACAATTTTAGCCCAGCCAATTAACGGACAAACCTCTTTGGTGTGTGGGAGGAAACCGGAGTTCCCAGGGGAAACCCACGCATGTCACGGGGAGAAGGTCCAAACTCCCCTAGTTGGCATCGAACCCGGGTCTCTGACGTGTTCAGGCAGCAACTCTACCGCTGCACCACCATGCTGCAAAAGTTGTTATCTTTCACTCTCAACCCCGTTCTCTTGCTTTCTCCCCATAACTCCTGACATCCATACTAATCAAAAATCTGTCTCTGCCTTAGAAGTACCCATTGACGTGGCCTCCACTGCAAATAATTCCACATTCACCACCCTCTGACGAAAGAAATTCCTCCTCATCTCCTTCCTAAAGGAATGTATTTTTATTCTGAGGCTGTGACCTCTGGTCCCAGACTCTAGACTCTCCCACTAGTGGAAACATCCTCTCCACATCCACTCTATCCGGGACTTTCACTGTTCGGTAACGTTTCTATGAGGCACCCCTTCATCTTTCTAAACTCCAGCCCAGAGCTCACCCCCTCAAAGCTGTGAGAACAGATTTGCCTGTAGAGTGTCCGGTGAAAGCAGAGAATGGGGAACTAGACACACAGCCGGTTTATAAACTAAAAACAGGCCCTGAAGTCAGCTGTGGCAAGATCATCACACACACACTCACTCACTCACGCGCACACGCCCTCCCTCTTTCTCTCTCTCCGCCTCCCCTTTTCTCTCTTTCCCCACTCTCATCCCTTCTCTCTTAATTTCCCCTTTCCCCTTCTCTCTTTCCTTCTCCCCCTCTCTCTCTCCCTCCCCCTCTCCCATTCCTTCAGTCCCCCTCTCATCCTTTCTCCCTGCTCCCCTTTTCTCCCTCTCCCCCCTTTCCTTCTCTCCCCGTTCTCTCATTCCGTCTCTCCCCCTCCTCTGCCCTTTCCCCATTCCTCCTTTCTCTCCCTCACCCTCTTTCTCCTCTCCTCCCTCTACCTCATCTGTATTCCTCCCCTCCTCTCGCTCCCCTCCATCTCTCCCCCCCTCCCTCTACCTCTCTCCCCCCTCCCATTCCGTCTCTCCTCACCTCTCCCCATCCCTTCTCTCTCTTTCTCGCCTCTTCTGTCTCTCTCCCTCTCTCTCATCCCTCCGCGCCCTCCCCCTCGACAGCTGTGGTGCTCGACACAATGGCCCCATTCTCAGTGCCTGTCTCCTGCTGGCAGCAGTGTGTGTGTGTGTGTGTGTGCCAGGCGGGAGACTCGCTCTGTCTGACCTCCGCCTCTCCCCTTCCACAAACTGTTATGGGAGGCTGTGCAAACACTGAGGGTTGGGTTGGGTGGAGCGGCCTGCACTGCTGCCCTCACTGCCTCACCTGCAACCCAGCGGGACAGGCAGCAGCATCTCTGGAGAGAATGGATGGGTGACGTTTCGGGTCGAGACCCTTCCTCAGACAGAGAGAGCAACTGCATGTCGATCCATTCGACGCACGATAGGGGAATAACGTTGAGTGCAATGTCCAGTCAAGGATAGTCCCAGGGTCTCCAATGAGGTGGATGGGAGGTCAGGACCGCTCTCTAGTTGGTGAGAGGACTTTGGTTCAGTTGCCTGATAACAGGCGGGAAATTGGGGTGTTTAGTCTAGAGATACAGCGCGGAAACAGGCCCTTCAGCCCACTTGGTCCATGCTGACCAGTGATCCCCGCACACCAACACCATCCTACACACACTATGGACAATTAACCTACAAACGTGTACGTCTTTGGAAGGTGGGAGGAAACCGAAAATCTCGGAGAAAACCCACGCATGTCACGGGGAGAACGTGCAAACTCCGTACAGACAGCGCCCGTAGTCGGGGTGGAACCCGGGTGTAAGGCAGCAACTCTACCACAAAGTCTTTTACCCAGAGTAGGGGAGTCGAGAACCAGGGGGCAGAGGTTTAGGGAACGTGTATGGAACGGGCTGCCGGAGGAGGCAGTTGAGGCAGGGACTATAGCAACATGGACAAAACAGTTAGACAGGTACATGGAGAGGACAGGGTTGGAGGGATATGGGCCAAACGCAGGCAGGTGGGACTAGTGTAGATGGGGCGGTGTGGGCAAGGTGGGCTGAAGGGCCTGTTTCCACACTGTTTGTTATGACATCTGGGACTCCAGACTTTAGATATCGAATCTGCGCTAACCAGCGATCCCAATACAGTAGCACTCTCCAACACACACCAGGGACAGTTTACAAAGTCCTGTTGGCAGCTCCAGAGCTTGGTCTCGGTCCAAAATGGCCACCCCGCCCCCTCCCTCCCTTTCCCTCCCTTCCCCCAGCAGAGAGAGACTGGCGGGCATGATGCAACACATGTGTGGCTCCACACATCCCTGGGACAAAGGCAAGCGCAGAATAACAGCTGCCTGACCACAATCACACTGATACACAATACCCCAGCCTGCCAGCAGCCCCTGAACAGCCCTCACCAGCTGCTGCCATCCCTCCTCCTCCCCTACCCTCCCCCCCTCTCACCTCCCCTCCCCTCTCTCTCCTGTCCTCCCATCCCCGTCTCCTCTCCTACCCTCTCCTACCCTCCCCCCCCTCTCACCACCCCTCCCCCTCTCTCCCCTGCCCTACCATCCCCGTCTCATCTCCTACCCTATCCCACCTCCTCCCCTCTCACCACCCCTCCCCCCTCTCCTCTCCTCCCCTCCCCTCCTCTCCTCTCTTCTCCTCTCCTCTCCTCTCCCCTCCTCCCCTCTCCTCCCCTCTCTCTCTCCTCTCCCCTCCCCCGTCCTCCCCCCTCTCTTCCCCTCCCCTCCCCTCCCCGTCTCCTCTCCTCCTACCCTCCCCCCTCTCTCCTCCCCTCTCCCTCTCTCTCCCCTCCCCTCCATCCCCGTCTCCTCTCCTACCTCCTCTCCTCTTCTTACCTCCCCCCATCCCCTCTCTCTCCTCCCTCTCTCTCCCCTCTCTCTCCCCTCTCCCCTCTTCTCACCTCTCCTCTCTGCCCTCCTCCCCCTCTCCTCCCCTCCTCCCCTCTCCTCCCTCTCTCCTCTCTCCTCCTTCCCCTTTCTCCTCTCCCCCCCTCGCCCTCCTCTCTCCCCTTCTCCCCTCTCCTCTCCTCCCTCTCTCCCCTCTTCCCCCTCCCTCCCCTCTCTCCTCCCTCCCTCCTTCCCCCATCTCTCCCCCCTCTCCTCCCTTCCCCCTCTCTCTCTCCACCCCCCTCCCCTTCTCCTCTTCCTCCACCCTCTCTACCCCTCCTCTCCTCTCCCCCCTCCTCTTCCCCCCCCCTCCCCTCTCTGTTCACACACACA
>NW_026575826.1:0-7500 GCF_028641065.1 Leucoraja erinaceus | reverse complement strand
CCTGCCTTCTCCCCATATCCCCTGACTGCGCTATCTTTAAGAGCCCTATCTAACAGTTTAAGGGTCACAGTTGAAGGATTGTTGGTTTGTGGCAGGAAGATTGTTCCCGATGTTGGGGAAGTCCAGAACAAGGGGTCACACAGTTTAAGGATAAGGGGGAAATCTTTTAGGACCGAGATGAGGAAAACATTTTTTTTTTCACGCACGGAGAGTGGTGAATCTGTGGAATTCTCTGCCACAGAAGGTAGTTGAGGCCACACAGTTCATTGACTATATTTAAGAGGGAGTTAGGTGTGGCCCTTGTGGCTAAAGGGATCAGGGGGTATGGAGAGAAGGCAGGTACAGGATACTGAGTTGGATGATCAGCCATGATCGTATTGAATGGCGAATGGTGCAGGCTCGAAGGGCCGAATGGCCTCTACTCCTGCACCTATTTTCTATGTTTCTATGTAAAACTAATCTAGAGAAACTCAGCGGGTGAGGCAGCATCTGTGGAACGAAGGAATAGGTGACGTTTCGGGTCGAGACCCTTTGGGTCTCGACCCGAAACGTCACCTATTCCTTCAGCCTGAAGAAGGGTCTCGACCCGAAACGTCACCTATTCCTTCGCTCCATAGATGCTGCCTCACCCGCTGAGTTTCTCCGGCTTTTTGTCCCCCTTCCATTTTTCCAACATCTGCAGTTCTTTCTTAAACATAAAACTAATCTATACATGATTACAAGCAAGCTGTAAACAGTATACAGATAGATACAAGACAAAGGGTATAACATTTAGTACAAGGTAAAGAAATAAGGTGGATTGTGTGAATTTTCATTCAGTTTACTGTCCCGTGTACTGAGGTACAGTGAAAAGCCTTTACTTGCGTGCTATCCAGTCAGAGGAAAGACAATACATGATTACAATCGAGCCGTCCACAGTGTACAGATACAGGATAAAGGGAATAACGTTTAGTGCAAGGTCAAGCCCGATTAAAGATAGTCCGAGGGTCTCCAATGAGGTGGATGGGAGGTCAGGACCGCTCTCTAGTTGGTGAGAGGGACGGTTTCAGCTGCCTGATAACAGCCCGGGATGAAACTGTCCCTGAATCTGGCGTGTGTGTGTTTTGTGTGTGTGTGTGTGTGTGTGTGTGTGTTCACACTTCTGTAACCTCTTGCCCGATGGGAGGGGAGGTACCATCTTGGGGGTGGGGGGAGAAAGGGAGTGACAGGGGGGATGAGGCTGGTCTGTGATGATGCTGCTGGCCTTGCCGAGGCAGCGTGAGTTTGTAGATGGAGTCGGTGGAAGGGGAGGTTGGTTTGTGTGTGTGGGTGTGTGTGTGTGTGTGTGTGTATGTGTGTGGGTGTGTGTGTGTGTACGTGACAGCTCTGGGCTGCGTGGTTAGTGGGTGTGGGGGTATGTGTAGGACCTCTGTCCTCTCTCCCACCGTCTCTCCTCTCCCACAGCCTGCAGTGTGACCATTCACAAGACCTGCAAGGACGTTCTATCCTCTTGTACCAAAGTTTCCAAGCAGAAGTGACGGAACTTGGGACCCTCTGACCCCGGAGCACCCACCCGCCAGTCCGATTCTCCCCCCCTCCCCCCCCCCCCCCCCCATCCTCTCTCCCCCCTCTCTCTTCCCCCCCATCCTCTCACCCCCTCTCTCTTTCCCCCTCTCTCTCTCTCCCTCTCTTCCCCTCCCTCTCTCTCCCCCCATCCCTCTCATCTCTCTATCTCCCCCCATCTCTCTCCCCCTCCTCTCTCTCCCCCCCCCTCCTCTCTCTCTCCCCCTCCCCTCTCCTCTTCTTCCCCCTCAGCCTCCAGTCCCCATCCTCTCTCCCCCCCCCTCACCCGCCCTCTCCCCCCTCTCTCCCCCATCCGTCTCTCCCTCCCCCATCACCTCTCTCCCCCCCCTCCTCTCTCCCCCCATCCTCGCTCCCCCTCCTCTCTCCCCCCATCCTCCCCCCCCCTCCTCTCCCCCTTCCTCCTCTCCCCATTTCCCCTCCTCATTGGTTTTCCTCTCTCCCTTCTTTCTCTCCCCTCTTTTCTCCCCCTCTCTCTCTTCCCCCTCTCTTCCCCCTCCTTCTCTCGTCCCCCTTCTTTGCTCCTTTCCTCTCTCCCCCTTCCCTCCTCTCCCCCCTTTCTTCCTCTCTTTTCCATTCTTTCTTTTTTCCTCTCCTCTTTTCTCTTTTCCCCCTCTTCCTCTTTTCCTCCTTCTCCCTCCTCCTCCCCTCCCCTCTTTCCTCCCCCCCCTCTCCTCGTTCTTCTATCTTCCCCCTCCCTTTCCCTCCTCTCTCTTCCCCCCTCTTCCTCTCTTTCCCTTTTCCCTCTCTTCCCCCCTTCTTCTCTCTCCTTCTCCCCCCCCTCTCTCCTTTCCATCCTCTCTCCCCCCTTCTCCCCCCCCCCCTCTCCCTTCCCAATCCTTCTTCTCCTCTCCCGTCCCATCCCCCCTCCTCTCTCCCCATCCATCTTTCCCCCATCCTCTCATCCCCCTTCCCCCATCCCTCCTCCCTCTCTCTTTCCCCCCCCCCCTCCCCCCCCCCCTTTCTCCTTTCTCCCCCTTCCTCTCTCCCCCCCCTCTCACTTCCCCCCTTCCTCTCCCTCCTCCCTCCCCTCCCTCTCTCCCCCCCCCCTCCCTCTTCCCCTCCCTCCTCCTCCCTCCTCTCTCCTTGTCCCCCCCCATATCGTCCATCCAGTGAAGTCCATTTTGTCGCCCCCTGTTCCCCGGGTTGGGTGAAAACCCCCAGCGTGACGTTTTCCATCCTCCTGGTCCCCTCTCAACGGTCTTCCCTTCCCTTCCCTCCCTCCCTTCTCATCCCCCCTCACATCTCCCCCCCCCCCCCCCCCTCCCTCAATCTCCCCCCCCCCCTCTTGTGGTTACAGCAGCTCGAAGGCCCCAGGCCCCTACTCCAACTCCCCCCTGCACTTCCTCCCCTCCATGCGGCACCCGAGGTGAGGAAGGCGGGGTTTCTCCTCCCCTCTCCCTGTGGAACACCCCCCCCCATTGACTCCCCAGCGGGAGTGTGTCCCCTCCCTCGTGCGGGGTGGGCAGAGAGAGGGAGGAGGGATGTTGGGGGGGGGTGAGAGGGAGTAGGGGGAGAGAGGGAGGAGGGGGAGCAAGGGAAAGTCTGGGCCCCCCAATGGTATCTTGATCGTCTTTCCGGCCTTTCCCCCCCCTTCCCCCCCTGTCCCTTCCACTCCTCCGACTCGCCTCCCCCTTCACTTCCCTCCATCTCTCATTTCTCCCCCTCTTCCTTTCTCTTCCCCCCCCTCTTTTCCCTCTTTTCCCCCCTTCTCCCCCTCTCCCTCCCCTCCCCCTCCTCTCCCTTAGTACCCTCTCCTTTTCCTCTCCCCCCCCCTCCTTTTCCTCTCCCTCACCTCTCCCCCCTCCTCCCCCTCACTCCTTCTCTACCCCTCTCCCCCTCCCTCCCCCTCTCTCCCCTCCTCTCCCTTCCCCCCCTCCCTCTCTCTCCACTCTCCTCTCTCCCCCCCCCCTCCCCCCTCCCCCCCTCCCACCCCCCTCTCTCCTCTCTCTATCTCCCCCCTCTCTCCCACTCTCTCCCCTCTCTCCCCTCTCTCTCCCCCCTCTCTCCCCCCCTCTCTCTCCGCTCTCTCCCCTCTCTCTCTCCCCCCTCTCCTCTCTCCCCCTCTCCCCCCTCTCCTACCTCTCTCCACTCTCTCTCTCTCCTCTCTCCACCTCCCCCTCACCTTCTCGACCCCTCTCCCCTCCCTCCCCCTCCTCTCTCCACCGCAGGCCCCCCTCGGTCGGGATCGCCCCAGCTCAGCGGTTTACCCGTCGGACAATCTGCGCCAGTCTCCGCTCTTCCCCCAGCTGGGGACCCGGAGAACACGCACCCCCTTCCACTCCCTCTCCAAGAGCGTCTCCACCAACAACATCGGGTAGAGTATGCTGGCGCCACCCGCCAGGTGGGGAGGAAATGAGAGCAGGAGAACGGGGTGGGGAGGGGAACAGGGGGAGAGGGGGAGATGGCGGTGGAGGGGGAGAGAGGAGAGGGCAGGAGGGTGAGATGGAGAGGGCGGAGGGAGGGGGCTGGAGCAGCTGAGAGGGTCAGACACAGAGTGAAGCTCCCTCCACACTGTCCTGTCATACGCCACCCTCTTCAGGTCTCCTGCACATTTTGACACTGAAGGTTGGACAAAGAGCAAGCAAGACATAGTAGGGGCCTGTGGTCCAGGCAGCATGTGTGGGGAGAGGAGTGTGTGGGGTGGGGAGTGTGTGGGGTGAGGGGTGCTTGGGGCTCGGTGTAGTTGCGGAGTTCTCCCAGGACATAGAGGGCCTGTGGTCAGGCAGCATGCGTGGGTGAGGAGTGTGTGGGGCTCGGGGTGTGTGGGGGCTCGGGTGTGTGGGGTGTGGGGGGGTGTGGGGTAAGTGTGCGTGGGGCTCGGGGTGCGAGGGGCTCGGTGTAGTTGCGGAGTTCTCCCAGGACATAGAGGGCCTGTGTCAGGCAAGCGTGTGTGGGGGGAGAGGTGTGTGTGGGGGCTCGGGGTGTGTGGGGCTCGGGGGGTGTGTGGGGTGGATGTGTGTGTGGGGGCTCGGGGTGTGTGGGGTGGGGGTGTTTGGGGCTCGGGGTGTGGGGCTCGGGTTGCGTGGGGGCTCGGGGTGCGTGGGGCTCGGTTGTAGTTGCGGAGTTCTCCCAGGACATAGTGTGGGGCCTGTGGTGCAGGCAGCATGTGTGGGTGTGGTGTGAGGGGTGTGTGTTGTGGTGGTGATGTGTGTGGGGTGGGGAGTGTTGTGGGGTGGGGAGTGTGTGGGGGAGAGGAGTGTGTGGGGTGGGAGTGTGTGTGGTGTGTGGTGTGAGGGGTGGTTGTGGGTGGGGTGTGTGTGGGGTGAGGGGTGTGTGGGGTGTGGAGTGTGTGGGGTGTGGTGTGAGGGTTGTGTGGGTTGGGGCGTGTGTGGGGTGGGTGGGTGCGTGGGGTGAGGAGTGTGTGGGGTGTGGGGGGGTGGTGTGGGTGAGGGGTGTGTGGGGTGGGGGGGGGTTGTGTGGGTGGGGGGTGTGTGGGGGTGAGGGTGTGTGGGGTGAGGGGTGTGTGTGGGGTGAGGGGTGTGTGGGGTGGCGGGGGGGTGTGTGGGGTGAGGGGTGTGTGGGGTGAGGGGTGTGTGGGGTGAGGGGTGTGTGGGGGTGAGGGGTGTGTGGGGTGAAGGGGTGTGTGGGGTGAGGGGTGTGTGGGGTGGGGAGTGGTGGGGTGGGGGGGTGTGTGGGGTGAGGGGTGTGGGTTGGGTGTGGTGTGGTGGTTGGGTGCGTGGGGTGGGTGAGGAGTGTGTGTTGGGGTGGGGGGTGTGGGGTGAGGAGTGTGTGGGGTGAGGAGTGTGGTGGTGGGGGGGTGGGTGTGGGTGAGGAGTGTGTGGGGGTGAGGAGTGTGTGGGGTGGGGGGTGTGTGTGGGGTGGGGAGTGTGTGGGGTGGGGGTGTGTGGGGTGAGGAGTGTGTGGGGTGGGGAGTGTGTGGGGTGTGGGGAGTGTGTGGTGTGGGGGGTGTTGTGGGGTGGGGAGGTGTGGGGTGGGGGGTGCGTGGGGTGAGGAGTGTGTGGGGTGAGGAGTGTGTGGGGTGAGGGGTGTGTGGGGTGAGGGGTGTGTGGGTTGGGAGTGTTGGGGGTGATGGGTGTGTGGGGTGGGGGTGTGTGGGTTGGGGAGTGTGGGGGTGGGGGTGGCCGTGGGGTGAGGAGTGTGGGGGTGAGGTGTGTGGGGTGGGGTGTGTGTGGGGTGGGGGAGTGTGTGGGGGGTGTGGGTGTGGGGGTGTGTTGGTGTGTGATGGGTGTGGGGGGTGTGTGGGGTGAAGGAGTAGTGCGTGGGGTGAGGAGTGTGTGGGTGAGGGGGTGTTGTGTGCGTGGGGGTTTGTGGGGTGGGGGGTGTGTGGGGGCTCGGGGTGTGGTGGGCTTCGGGGTGTGTGGGGCTCGGGGTGTGGTGGGCTCGGGGTGCTGGGGCTCGGGGTGCGTGGGGCTCGGGGTTGCGTGGGGCTCGGGTGCGTGGGGCTCGGGGTGTGTGGGGCTCGGGGTGCGTGGGGCTCGGGGTGTGTGGGGCTCGGGGTGCGTGGGGCTCGGTGTAGTTGCGGAGTTCTCCACGCTGTTGATTCACATTTGCAACACGCTGGTGTTTATTGACGTTTTGAATCCTCGCTCCTCTCCTGGATTTCAGGAACCTGAACGATGACATGCCGCTGGGCATCCGGAAGATTCTGTCGCAATCGACCGACTCGCTCAACTCGAGGAACCGGGCCCTGTCCATCGAGTCGCTGATCGATGAGGGTGAGTCTGTCCCTGCGTCCCACTGTGGACCCCAACCCGGGGAACATGTCCTAGCCCCATACCCCAGTGGCTGCTGGGAGATGTAGTCCCATTGCCACAGTGGCTGCTGGGAGATGTAGTCAATGCCCACAGTGTCTGCTGGGAGTTGTAGTCCCATGCTCCAGTGGCTGCTGGGAGTTGTAGTCCATGGCCACAGTGGCTGCTGGGAGATGTAGTCCCATGGCCACGGTGGCTGCTGGGAGATGTAGTCCATGACCACAGTGGCTGCTGGGAGATGTAGTCCATGAGCACAGTGGCTGCTGGGAGTTGTAGTCCCATGGCCACAGTGGCTGCTGGGAGATGTAGTCCGTGGCCACAGTGGCTGCTGGGAGATGTAGTCCCATGGCCACAGTGGCTGCTGGGAGATGTAGTCCGTGGCCACAGTGGCGGCTGGGGGATGTAGTCCCATGGCCACGGTGGCTGCTGGGAGATGTAGTCCATGACCACAGTGGCTGCTGGGAGATGTAGACCCATGCTCACAGTGGCTGCTGGGAGTTGTAGTCCATTGCCACAGTGGCTGCTGGGAGATGGAATGTAGTCCCAAGTCCCATGCTCCAGTGGGCTGCTGGGAGATGTAGTTCCCCTTGGCCACAGTGGCTGCTGGGAGTTGTAGTCCCATGGCCACAGTGGTTGCTGGGAGATGTAGTCATCTTTCCCAGTGGCTGCTGGGAGTTGTAGTCCCATGTCCTGTTGGTCGCTGGGAGTTGGAGCCTCTAGGACTGCTGGGAGATGTAGTCTAACACCCCCCCCCCAGTGGCTGCTGGGAGATGTAGTTCTGTGATGCAGTGGCTGCTGGGAGTTGTAGTCCATTGCCCTAGCTGATCAGAGGGGAGGAGTGAGGGGGGGGAGGGGGCAGGAGGGAGGGAGGGGGGCTCTCAATTCACCCACACCCAGGGTTAACGAGGATGTCTGGTCCTGACCCCTGACCCCCTGCCCACAGGAGCGGAGATGATCTTCCAGCAGCTTGATGGGGGGACCTGGAGACGGACAAGGACTTTGCAGCCGACTCGTGGAGGTTGTCAGCAGCGCGCAAGGACCATCATGAAGCGGCCAGGAAACGTCAGGGGTACTTGCGGGGACATGTGTGGTGGAGGGGGTGGGGTGAGGAGGGGTGGGAGGTGGAGTGGATATTTGTGGTGAGATTTTGAGGCTTTATTAGGTTGCCCTATGTTGTTAGGTTGCTGGGGAGGGAGTAGGGTGGGATGGGACTAATGTGGTTATG